>NC_092024.1:23644575-23872075 GCF_042242105.1 Pempheris klunzingeri | reverse complement strand
TCACGAAAAGGTAAACATCTCTATGGCCAATATCTCCAAAACTTGGCAAGGATTAGGGTACCAAAACAGACCAAAACAATCTGGATGGATACATAGCACCATAGGAAAGAGGAGAAATATGTATTTATGTGTAACCAATTCAATACTTTTCCAGCTCCTGCAGGAGAACATTTCTACTTTTATGAATGAAGAGCTGAAGCAGATCGAGATGAATCTGGGTTCAGATTACCCAGAATGCTTCCAGAGTCAGAGCGAGGAGGAGGACGAGCAGAGGAGCAGCAGCAGAGAGGCATTTCTGAAGATCACACAGAACTTCCTGAGGAAAATGAAGCAGGAAGAGCTGGCTGACCGTCTGCAGAGCCGTAAGTGGATTGTTCCAAAGATTCAACATGCTGGATAAAGGGGACCTTCACTAATGTACTCTTGTATAATTCATTTACTTTATATCTTGTGTGTTTATGCAGGAAGTCAGGCTGCAGTTTGTCAGCGTAACCTTAAAACTAACCTGAAGAGGAAGTTCCAGTGTGTGTTTGAGGGGGTCCCCAAAGCAGGAAACCCAACCCCTCTGAACCAGATCTACACAGAGCTCCTCATCACAGAAGGAGGGACTGCAGATGTCAACGACGAGCACGAGGTCAGACAGATTGAAGAAGCATTCAGAAAACCAGCCTCACCAGAAAAGGCAATCAGATTTGAAGATATTTTTAAACCCTCAACCCCATCGATCAGAACGGTGATCACAAAGGGAGTGGCCGGCATCGGGAAGAAAATCTTAACACAGAAGTTCACTCTGGACTGGGCTGAAGACAAAGCCAACCAGGACACACAGTTCATGTTTCCTTTCACTTTCAGAGAGCTGAATGTGCTGAAAGAGAAAAAGTACAGCTTGGTGGAACTCATTCACCGATTCTTTTCTGAAACCAAAGAAGCAGGAATCTGCAGGTTTGAAGAGTTCAAGGTTCTGTTCATCTTTCACAGTCTGGACGAGTGTCGACTTCCTCTGGACTTCTACAACAGTGAGGTCCTGACTGACGTTACCGAGGCAGCCTCGGTGGATGTGCTGCTGACAAACCTGATCAGGGGGAAGCTGCTTCCCTCCGCTCGCGTCTGGATAACCACACGACCTGCAGCAGCCAGTCAGATCCCTGCTGAGTGTGTTAGCATGGTGACGGAGGTCAGAGGGTTCACTGATGAACAGAAGGAGGAGTTCTTCAGGAAGAGATTCACAGATGAGCAGGCCGACAGGATCATCGCCCACATCAAGAAGTCACGAAGCCTCCACATCATGTGCTACATCCCGGTCTTCTGCTGGATCACCGCTATGGTTCTGGAGGACGTGTTGAAAAACAGAGCAGGAGGAGAGCTGCCCAAGACCCTGACTGAGATGTACATCCACTTCCTGGTGGTTCAGTGCAAACTGAAGAAAATCAAGTACGATGGAGGAGCTGAGACAGATTCACACTGGAGTCCAGAGAGCAGGAAGATGATCGAGTCTCTGGGAAAACTGGCTTTCAAGCAGCTGCAGAAAGGGAACCTGATCTTCTATGACACAGACCTGACAGAGTGCGGCATCGATATCAAAGAAGCCTCAGTGTACTCAGGAGTGTTCACGCAGATCTTTAAAGAGGAGAGAGGACTGTACCACAACAAGGTCTTCTGCTTCGTCCATCTGAGCATTCAGGAGTTTCTGGCTGCTCTTTATGTCCATCTGACCTTCATCAACTCTGGTGTCAACCAGCTGTCAGAAGAACAAGCAGCCTCCCAGAAGTTGAGAAGGCGAAGAAGACTAGACAAACCTGCACTCACACAGTTCTACCGGAGTGCCGTGGACAAGGCCTTAAGGAGTCCAAATGGACACCTGGACTTGCTCCTCCGCTTCCTCCTGGGCCTTTCACTGCAGACCAATCAGGCTCACCTGCGAGGCCTGCTGACAGACTCAGGAACCTCACAGATCAATCAGGATTCAGTCAAGTACATCCAGGAGAAGATTGAGGCAGAGCCGTGTCTGGAAAGAAGCATCAATCTGTTCCACTGTCTGATTGAACTGAATGATTGTTCTCTAGTGGAGGAGATCCAACAGTCCCTGAGTTCAGGAAGACTTTCCATTGAGAAACTCCATCCCGCTCAAAGGTCAGCGCTGGTCTTCATCTTACTTTCATCAGAGAAAGATCTGGACGTGTTTGACCTGAAGAAATACTCTGCTTCAGAGGAGGCTCTTCTCGTTCTGCTGCCAGTGGTCAAAGCCTCCAAGAAAGCTGTGTAAGCACACAGATATTCGCATTTCCAGAGAATATTTGAAATGCACAACCAATCTTTTCAGCAGGAGAGACGAGTTACTTGTGCTTTAACTTTTCCGTTGTCCTTCCAGGCTGAGCGGCTGTAACCTCTCAGAAAGAAGCTGCGAATCTCTGTCCTCGATTCTCAGCTCCCAGTCCTGTAGTCTGACGGAGCTGGACCTGAGTAACAACGACCTGCGGGATTCAGGAGTGAAGCTCTTGTCTGCTGGACTGAGGAGTCCAAGCTGCACACTGGAAACTCTCAGGTCAGATCACCGTTACTGCCTCTTCATTTTGAACCACTATTGTCATCTCTAAGCTGCCTCTTGCATGTCACATGGATTTTGAATCTCTGTAGTTTAGATTATACACCCAAGGAGTCAATAGTGCTACCCCAACCCTCATAGTACCCTGAGATGATCGGACATTTGCACAGCTGCAAATAGCTGGACGGCTATTTGCAGCTGCATTTATTTGCACATTTTAGTTTCTTTTATCGGTTTTCAGTCGCAGTTGAGTTGCGTTTAGACACCAAAACTACTGGGATAAAATACTAAGTCAAATACAAATATGAAAAGCAGGGTACATTAAAACACTAAACTCTGTCAGTGTAAGTAATATCTGCTTTTTGTGTGTGTGTGTTTGCAGCCTCTCCAGCTGTCAGATCACAGAGGAAGGCTTTGAGTCCCTGGCTTCAGCTCTGAGGTCCAACCCTTCCCATCTGAGAGAGCTGGACCTGAGCTACAATCATCCAGGAGAGTCGGGAGTGAACCAGATGTCTGTTACACTGCAGAATACAGGCTGGAGACTGGACAGGTATGGACGGGCGTGTTGCAGCCAAACAACTCTGGAAACAAGCTGGGGGAAAACAAAGCCTGCGTCATAAATGGGTTTTTGTCGTTTCCCAAAATATCTCCATTGGTTTTTTTTCAGCATTATAAGGCAGTTTGGCAGGTACATAAAAAGAAGATGGTAAAGAATCTGCTGTAGTAGAGTTTGTTTTAAATGAATCAGACCTGACTCTGTGTAAAAGACAAAAAAAAACAGACGAGTTGACCATTTACACATAAACAGAATGGAGTTAAATTCACCTGGATGTATTAATGCTTTTGAAAAGAAGGACCAAACTGTGTCAGAGAGAGTTTGTGTTTATGTTTTGGTGCTGAAAGAGGATGCACTGGTCTGACCACTTCCTCTTCTTCTCGTCAGGGTGGAGCCCGGTGGAGGCCGATGGCTGAGACCACATCTGAGGAAGGTGTGAAAACATGAAATGAAAACAAAGCGGCGCACATTCAACCGTCTTCATCACTCATCCAGATCCCTGATATTATCTCCATCGGTTCCCTGTGAGCAGTCTGATCAGTCATATCCTGATACGAGCTGCTGTGTAGAAATGGTCTGAGTGGTTACTGGAAGGTCGAGTGGCGAGGAAGAGTTTTTATATTAGTGACTTACAGAAGAACGTCTTTCTAAAAAGTCTCCTCATGAAGACTTTCTTTACTTTTAACAGCAAAAGTTGTGACACCATGCGGCCAAAGTTTGGCGATCTCCAGGCACGGATGGTCATCACAAAACGAAATTAACAGCAGGACACAGGAACAGAGAGCTAACCTCGGGTCAATTGGACTTCTGTTGAGACTAAAATACTCTCATTTCCTCTTTTACGTCGACTTTTTAAGGCGGGAATGTTGCGCCATTTTTCTGTGTCCAACATACTTACATGAAATGGGGGGGGTGGGGTCAATATTGTCAGCTTTAGTGAAAAAAATAAAAATTTGAGTCGGCAGGACATTGATGCTGGATACGAGACGGTCTTCTTTAAACGACATCCTACATCTGCAGCAAGCTATAAACAACCAGAACGTTCACATTTTAGATTTCTCAGATCAGAGAAAATACACAGAAGTCAAATATATATTGTACATACATGATATAGTGCTGACATTATCCGCTTCAGTTTCAATGTTTGAAATCACTTTAACGGTAAAACCACATGGTTTCTCTGAAGAAAATGTAATGGCTATGATGTATTGTTGATTATGTGTTTATAATAGTTGTTAAGTTTGATGCGTAGAGTTAGATATGAAGTTTATAACACTACTTTTCATCTAATTTCATACCACAGCAGCAGGAAGAGAGACTTTTCATCTGAATCAGCAGATGTTTCGCACCTTAAATTCCTTGAATTTGTCCAGATTTCATGGAAAAACCTGCAAAGCGAGGAGTGAAGTCCACGTTGTTTTCAAACCAACTTTTCATTATTGTTTAGACATTCGTTGAGACATACATTTGAACCCTGGGTAGTGAAGTTTAATTATGTTAAACAAATACAAAACCTGTTATTTTCTTTTAAAGGTATTTTTTATTGTTTATATCAATAATGGACAAAACAGTAACTATACAGGGAAAGAAAACCGAACGATATGTTATAATGTTAATGTTATAAAAAATGTCATTTTTCTCACAGCGGACGTCGCTGCAGCAGCTTCTGTCTGAACGTCAGTAACATTAAAAGGTCCAGCCAACTCTTTAACCTTAATCCTATCTTACATGATGGACTTCTTTGTGTTGGTGGGAGACTCAGGTTTAACTCCCACTCAAGAGCAAAAGCACCCAGTTATTCTCCCGAAGGACAGCCACATCACTAATCTGATTTTGTCTTACTACCACTGTTATGAGAATTGCCATCCAAGGACATGCTCACGAATTGCCAGACAGAGTGGCAATCGAGGGTGTCCTCTGCAACGGTGGGAAGCCTCATATCTACAAGAACAAGAGGAAGTTCTCACGCCAGTAGATGATCACACGATGTGTGAGAGCTACACCCACAACGCCCATTATAAAACCTAACTGTATATGCTCACCAGATGAGCCTTTTACTCTGTAACCTCTGTGATATTGTTGCACTGTTGAACGCTCCTCTTGCATGCAAGATTAAAACTTTGTTATAATTCACAAGCTGGCTCCGATCTCCTCTATCTAAAGAAGAAGTCTTCTGACAACCACAAGCAGATCTGCCACCAAGGCAGAAATCAAACATTGATGGAGCTCAGAACAAATGGGTTTTGGGTAATTGGTGGAGGCAAAACTAATACATAGGTGTGTGCTGTGTCGTAGGCAGAGAAGGCCAGCGGAGGAGCAAAAGATGTCTGAACTCCCTGATGACCGCTGTGAAGCTTCAGCCCCATTTGAATTCTGTGGAATGGACTGTTTTGGTCCATTTGTTGTCAAAAATGGTCGCAAAGAGGTCAAACGTTATGGACTAATCTTTACATGCCTCTCTTCTCGAGCAGTACATGTTGAAATGGTGAATGATTTGTCTTCGGACGCTTTCATTAATGCTTTAAGGCACATATGTCAAACTCAAGGCCCGATACAGTTATATCCGGCCCGCGAGATAATTTCATGAGACTATTAAGAATGGCCTGTCAGTAAACAGCACTCCCACCTCTAATACTACAAATCCCACAATGCACTGAACAGCTGCCGCGCTAGTCAGGACCCGTGCAGCAGACTACATTCACTAAAACAGGGATTTAACCTCAAAGAACACAGGAGCATTAGTTAGTTAGTTTGTGTTAATGTGCGACTTTTGGTCACACATTAAAGCAAACAACCTAATCGAAAGACGCAGTGGATTATTAATGTGAATTATTAAGTTTGACAGTAATTTACAGGCACACAAACTATATATAGGCACAAAAACAAGTTTGAATGAAATCACTTAAATGAATAAACCACATTTAACTATATTTATCTAATGTACGCTACGTCATTTCAAGTTGCAGAACACAGGAGCTGCTGGTCTGCTGCTGCCTCCATCAATTAGTTTGGTGTTTTAAAGGGTTAGTTTGGATCCAACACAATATTTGCATCACACAATAAACACAAAGTCCCACAAACAAACTGATCGAGGCAGCAGCAGATCGACAGCTTGTGTGTTCTGTGAGGTAAAATGCTGGAGCTCTAAATGATTTCATAGAAAGTCCTGTTTTTATTTAATACAGTTGATATTCTCCTGAGAAAAGAAGCGAGCATCAATCAAATCAGGGGAGAAAATCTCTATTATTTACCAGAAAATGTCAAAAATATTTAGTGTTAAAAGATAAATTCAAGTGAATGTAGCTGTTTTTTATTACATAGGACAAACAATTTCATCATGTTTTACTTTATCTGATGGGAGAAAAATACTGCAGAACCTGCCTGAGGATCTTCATGTTTTTAAGTTTTCTTCAGTATCGCAGTAATCCAGTGATGGTTGTCTGTACATCCGTGGGTCCACTGCAAACTGGTGCTGCTGACGGCTAATTCAGCACATTTTTAATTATAAAAGCACACAATGTAGTAGCACAGTGAGTACTTTCACCTGACAGTTTCATTTATGATAAATTGTCACCATCTAGTGGTGCAAAGAAAGTCAGTCAGTTCAGACAGATTTCATTAAAAATTACTGATTATTTTCTCTTAACTGTTTGGTTTGTAAGAAATAATAAAAATGGTGATGTGTGGTTTGTCCATCTGCATCACAGGCAGTCTGTGCAGCAGAAATATGAAAGAAAACATAACTTCCTGCCTTTTGTTTGAATTTTTAGTTTAAATGTTCAGGACATAAATCCTGCAGCACCGTCGACCTGTAAAACTTTATTTAACACCAGATAAAGTGCAAAGACAAAGTAGCATCGTGTGTTTCTGAGGCAGCAGCAGCTTCACATCTTCTTCACCTTTTACTTCTTTCTTTCTTTATTTCTTTTTTTCTATTACTGCTTGTCTTGCTCCTGCCTCTGTTGCTGCTGTAACATGCTGTAAATGTTCCCCTATGGAGGATCAATAAAGTCTAAAGTCTACTCATGTCTGCTTATCAGAATCGGGTTTATTGCTTTATTGCTTGCAAGTTTCCACATGACTTATTATATTGGTGCATAAATATAACATAATATAAAACACAGAGGAGGACTAAGGAAGTAGAAATAAAATAAAACAGGCCAAGAAACATGAATTTAAAAGATAAAATATTGATATGTACAGAATGTGAGAAATGTTATTGGTGTGTTACAGGACAACTGCAATAAAAGATTGTTCTACAATCAATAGTCTGATTGTTTTACTTCTTATCTTATTGCACTTGTTGATCTCTGAGCTTTTAATCTTTGATCCGAGGATCTGAAATCCCTTGTTTCATAAATGCTGCCACCATGTTTGTCATCTGTGTGTTTGCTCCTCTTATTCCTTCATTTGGAATGAACTGATTTGATGTTTCTAAGTATGTTTTTAGCATGTAAAGCACTTTTAGCTTCACTTTTGAAAAGGAAACTGGAGTCTCTAAGACAGGGGGGTCAAACTCAATCAAAGAAAGGGCCAAAATTTAAAACGGGGTCAAAGTCGCGGACCAAACAGGCTCAACACTTAGTGAAGAGTCTAAAAGTGACTCTTTTATAATAATAATAATAATAAAATATATATATTTAAAAATCCAGAAATATGAATGTAAACAGCCAAACTTCAACAACTTTTCTTCAATAAAATAAATAGAATTTTAAATTATTTTTTTATTTTTTGTACTCATCCTCACGTTTTGTCTCATAGTGTCGTCTTATATTTCTATTCTTTAATTATGGTCACATCAGCTCCACAAACAAGACACCGGTAAAACTGTTGAAAGTCTCTGTTTTCAAAGTGCACTTTTCGTTTAGTCATTTATTTTGGGGGGTTCTAGCTTAATGGCTCGTTTCCACTAGAACCTACTGAGTAGAGCTCAGTAGGTTCTAGTGGAAACGCGCCATAAGTGTCGCTATAACAGCGCTGATCGATGCATTGATCCGCTGATCGGTGTGTCATTATACCTGCAGGAGGAGGGGCTGCTGCACGGGCAGCTGTTCAGTGCATTGTGGGATTTGTAGTATTAGAGGTGGGAGTGCTGTTTACCGACGGGCCATTCTTAATATATAATATATAATATATATATATATAATATATATAATAATAGTCTCATGAAATTATCTCGCGGGCCGTATGTGGTTGAGTTTGACATACGTGTTCTAAGGCGCGCCCGCAGCTTTAGTTTCACTTTCTGCTCACTCGTGGCGCAGCTCACTTTGTGCGTCTCAACACGAAGGCTGAAGGTAAAGTATCACGTCTGGTCGGTGTTAGTCGTTAGTTTTAGTTTAACTTGAGCTGTTTTTAGTCCAGTTTCAGCAGAGACGAACCAGAAATTCTTCTTTTCTCAAAAACTGTGAGTTTAGCTGTAAACTCTGAGGAGGAGGAGGAGGAAGAGGAGGAAGAGGACTGCAGCCACGTCTGCAACAATATCTGTTTTTTTTCTGTAAACACACCAGAGATTCATTGATATCCGTCTCTTAAGCTTTTATTGAGACTGGATCGATGAGTTTGCGTCTGTATTAATGTAAAACTTCTCCTGGAAGCGAAAGTACAAACATGAAGTACTGAAGTATTTCTGTCTTTTACTGCAGTTTTACTTCGATGAATATTTGTTTGTAGGTTTAGAAGTTTGTTTAGTTTAGAAGCCAATATCAATATATATTAAATAGTTAACTTACTGAAAGTATATTTACAGTGTTTTTTACGTACTAACATGTTTAAATATAAATATAGAAATATATACTTGTGCATCATGCATAAAATGCAGAAAATTTAAAAGAAACATATTTTAAACTGTTGTAATCTCGTTAATCCACCTGTGGTTTGTGGGGCTGCAAAGTGTGTGTGTGTGTGTGTGTGTGTGTGTGTGTGTGTGTGTGTGCGCGTGTGGTGCAGCTCTATCAGTAACAGCCTGTAAGTGTCAGATTACTTAAAGGATGATACCAGTTGAAATACATAAAGATCCGTGTTTCCTCTTTCCTCCAGACTAACGTGTGTGAGTTCAGCAGCATGGATCAGTGTGAGGACGGACAGGAGGGGGTCCCTCCCGCTAAACGGCTCCGGCTCAGGGACCGCGGCGCCGGCCAGAGGTGAGATGAGGATCTCTAACCGTCCACGACTCTTCTGCACCGCCGTTATTCTCACTCAGGGCTTTAAAGGACGACGACCCTCTGCTGCAAAGACGTCGGCTGTCTGGACCATAAAACATTCGCCTTAGATTTTACTAAACCTCTGTGTTCAGTTTGAGCAGCGTTCTTCTTCACATACATCTTTATTCTGAAAATAAAACCAGTCCTCAAACAGACCTCAGAGTTTCTGAATGACCCATGATTTAGAAACTTTAAGTTTCTAACTTCACTTTAAGCTGCTGCAAGTTGTTCACATCTATAAGAAACACATTTAAAAGAAACGCAGCCTGTTCGGTCATGTTAGGAGCACCAAAATCACAGAAAATACACACACATACATTATAGTATTTTGTCTTTTTGGGCATGTGAGCTTCACAGAATTGTTTTTTTTTTTTCACAGGCGATCAGTTTCTCCTGAACCTGAACCTGAACCTGAACCCAGCCACGTGTCCTTGAGGAGCACCTGCTCAAGGGATATGTTGATCGAGTTCAAAGACAGACATTTATCCCACCAAAAGTAAGTGATCAGAAAAATAACACTTTGGAAGCATTTCACACAGGCACAATTTTGCAGATAATATGTGAGCTTCAGTAAATGGGGTTTTTCTGTCAGGATTCGAAAGAGACCAGTTCCTCCTGAACCTGAACCTGAACCTGAACCCAGCCATGTGTCCTTGAAGAGCAACTGCTCCAGGGATATGTTAATCGAGTTTAAACCAGCACAATCATTTGACACAAAGTAAGTTGTAATTGGCATTTAAGTTAAGATTATTAATGTTTTGTTATTTTCTTCAAGGCAAACAGCAGTTTGACATCACATACGTTTTTTCTTTTAGCCTTTGTTTGATGCAGTATTTCGTGGTGTTTGTAGCCTTGAGTTGGTCCAACAAGAAGAGCTTCTGTCTAATTCTTTGATTCCTCCACAGAATCGACCAGGAGAGCTCTGAGCTTCCCAGTGGTCAGTCTGCCCAGCAGCATGGAACAACCTTTAAGGTCTGTACACGCACAAGAAACTTTATTTCAGCTGTAAATGGCATGATATAGCAAATGCTCAAATATTGGCTCGGTCCTCACTTCAGAGTAACTGATGAGAGAAGCAGGTTTTTATTTGAGACTCACCAAAGCTGTGGAGTTTTGTAGAGAAAAAGCACCAAAAAAAGGAAATGAGGATGCGTAAATCAGGACCTGGTGACTCCAGGTAATCCTCAGACCATTTGTGAGAAGTTTCATGTAGGAACTATGTTTTACCAAACTCACTGCTGAGCTAAAGGCTAAATCCCACTGGGGATGCATCGTGGTCTGGCTGTTTCCAGAAGCGTCTGGTCTGCATCAAAAGGCTCAGAGCAGATGAGGCTGGTAGGAAGTGAAGACAAGCAAACGGCAAAGAGAATCCACTCAGTTTTCAAAATAAAAGCCCCCGTGCAGACTTTCAGTGGTTTTTTCTAGCAGCACATCAGTATTATTCTCGGTCAGAGGGTTTTTAACACCATGGATGACCAAAGGTTCATCCTGGATGTGGAGAAACACTCTGACTTTAGCTGCTGTCTGTAGCTACAGCACAACAAAGCAGGAAATACATCCAAGAAATATACAACAAAAGAGGAAACAAAGACTGTTTCCTCATGATAAAATCATGAAAATGACCAAATCAACAAAACCTACACCTCCCAACCGTCTCACCGTGCTCACAACAAGGTCTGTTGACTATCTTGAGTAACCAGGTCGTGATTTCTGCAATGAGACGTTGCTGTTGAGCTGAGTGCCATTCAGGTCTTTTGCATTCACGAAAAGGTAAACATCTCTATGGCCAATATCTCCAAAACTTGGCAAGGATTAGGGTACCAAAACAGACCAAAACAATCTGGATGGATACATAGCACCATAGGAAAGAGGAGAAATATGTATTTATGTGTAACCAATTCAATACTTTTCCAGCTCCTGCAGGAGAACATTTCTACTTTTATGAATGAAGAGCTGAAGCAGATCGAGATGAATCTGGGTTCAGATTACCCAGAATGCTTCCAGAGTCAGAGCGAGGAGGAGGACGAGCAGAGGAGCAGCAGCAGAGAGGCATTTCTGAAGATCATACAGAACTTCCTGAGGAAAATGAAGCAGGAAGAGCTGGCTGACCGTCTGCAGAGCCGTAAGTGGATTGTTCCAAAGATTCAACATGCTGGATAAAGGGGACCTTCACTAATGTACTCTTGTATAATTCATTTACTTTATGTCTTTTGTGTTTATGCAGGAAGTCAGGCTGCAGTTTGTCAGCGTAACCTTAAAACTAACCTGAAGAGGAAGTTCCAGTGTGTGTTTGAGGGGGTCCCCAAAGCAGGAAACCCAACCCCTCTGAACCAGATCTACACAGAGCTCCTCATCACAGAAGGAGGGACTGCAGATGTCAACGACGAGCACGAGGTCAGACAGATTGAAGAAGCATTCAGAAAACCAGCCTCACCAGAAAAGGCAATCAGATTTGAAGATATTTTTAAACCCTCAACCCCACCGATCAGAACGGTGATCACAAAGGGAGTGGCCGGCATCGGGAAGAAAATCTTAACACAGAAGTTCACTCTGGACTGGGCTGAAGACAAAGCCAACCAGGACACACAGTTCATGTTTCCTTTCACTTTCAGAGAGCTGAATGTGCTGAAAGAGAAAAAGTACAGCTTGGTGGAACTCATTCACCGATTCTTTTCTGAAACCAAAGAAGCAGGAATCTGCAGGTTTGAAGAGTTCAAGGTTCTGTTCATCTTTCACAGTCTGGACGAGTGTCGACTTCCTCTGGACTTCCACAACAGTGAGGTCCTGACTGACGTTACCGAGGCAGCCTCGGTGGATGTGCTGCTGACAAACCTGATCAGGGGGAAGCTGCTTCCCTCCGCTCGCGTCTGGATAACCACACGACCTGCAGCAGCCAGTCAGATCCCTGCTGAGTGTGTTAGCGTGGTGACGGAGGTCAGAGGGTTCACTGATGAACAGAAGGAGGAGTACTTCAGGAAGAGAATCACAGATGAGCAGGCCGACAGGATCATCGCCCACGTCAAGACGTCCCGAAGCCTCCACATCATGTGCCACATCCCGGTCTTCTGCTGGATCACCGCTACGGTTCTGGAGGACGTGTTGAAAAACAGAGCAGGAGGAGAGCTGCCCAAGACCCTGACTGAGATGTACATCCACTTCCTGGTGGTTCAGTGCAAACTGAAGAAAATCAAGTACGATGGAGGAGCTGAGACAGATTCACACTGGAGTCCAGAGAGCAGGAAGATGCTCGAGTCTCTGGGAAAACTGGCTTTCAAGCAGCTGCAGAAAGGGAACCTGATCTTCTATGACACAGACCTGACAGAGTGCGGCATCGATATCAAAGAAGCCTCAGTGTACTCAGGAGTGTTCACGCAGATCTTTAAAGAGGAGAGAGGACTGTACCAGGACAAGGTCTTCTGCTTCGTCCATCTGAGCATTCAGGAGTTTCTGGCTGCTCTTTATGTCTATCTGACCTTCATCAACTCTGGTGTCAACCAGCTGTCAGAAGAACAAGCAGCCTCCCAGAAGTTGAGAAGACAAGACAAACCTGCACTCACACAGTTCTACCGGAGTGCCGTGGACAAGGCCTTAAGGAGTCCAAATGGACACCTGGACTTGTTCCTCCGCTTCCTCCTGGGCCTTTCACTGCAGACCAATCAGGCTCACCTGCGAGGCCTGCTGACAGACTCAGGAACCTCACAGACCAATCAGGATTCAGTCAAGTACATCCAGGAGAAGATTGAGGCGGAGCCGTGTCTGGAAAGAAGCATCAATCTGTTCCACTGTCTGATTGAACTGAATGATTGTTCTCTAGTGGAGGAGATCCAACAGTCCCTGAGTTCAGGAAGACTTTCCATTGAGAAACTCCGTCCCGCTCAAAGGTCAGCGCTGGTCTTCATCTTACTTTCATCAGAGAAAGATCTGGTCGTGTTTGACCTGAAGAAATACTCTGCTTCAGAGGAGGCTCTTCTCGTTCTGCTGCCAGTGGTCAAAGCCTCCAAGAAAGCTGTGTAAGCACACAGATATTCGCATTTCCAGAGAATATTTGAAATGCACAACCAATCTTTTCAGCAGGAGAGACGAGTTACTTGTGCTTTAACTTTTCCGTTGTCCTTCCAGGCTGAGCGGCTGTAACCTCTCAGAAAGAAGCTGCGAATCTCTGTCCTCGATTCTCAGCTCCCAGTCCTGTAGTCTGACGGAGCTGGACCTGAGTAACAACGACCTGCGGGATTCAGGAGTGAAGCTCTTGTCTGCTGGACTGAGGAGTCCAAGCTGCACACTGGAAACTCTCAGGTCAGATCACCGTTACTGCCTCTTCATTTTGAACCACTATTGTCATCTCTAAACTGCCTCTTGCATGTCACATGGATTTTGAATCTCTGTAGATTAGATTATACACCCAAGGAGTCAATAGTGCTACCCCAACCCTCATAGTACCCTGAGATGATCGGACATTTGCACAGCTGCAAATAGCTGGACGGCTATTTGCAGCTGCATTTATTTGCACATTTCAGTTTCTTTTATCGGTTTTCAGTCGCAGTTGAGTTGCGTTTAGACACCAAAACTACTGGGTTAAAATACTAAGTCAAATACAAATATGAAAAGCAGGGTACATTAAAACACTAAACTCTGTCAGTGTAAGTAATATCTGCTTTTTGTGTGTGTGTGTTTGCAGCCTCTCCGGCTGTCAGATCACAGAGGAAGGCTTTGAGTCCCTGGCTTCAGCTCTGAGGTCCAACCCTTCCCATCTGAGAGAGCTGGACCTGAGCTACAATCATCCTGGAGAGTCGGGAGAGAACCAGATGTCTGTTATACTGCAGAATACAGGCTGGAGACTGGACAGGTATGGACGGGCGTGTTGCAGCCAAACAACTCTGGAAACAAGCTGGGGGAAAACAAAGCCTGCGTCATATATGGGTTTTTGTCGTTTCCCAAAATATCTCCATTGGTTTTTTTTCAGCATTATGAAGCAGTTTGGCAGGTACATAAAAAGAAGATGGTAAAGAATCTGCTGTAGTAGAGTTTGTTTGAAATGAATCAGACCTGACTCTGTGTAAAAGACAAAAAAAAACAGACGAGTTAACCATTTACACATAAACAGAATGGAGTTAAATTCACCTGGATGTATTAATGCTTTTGAAAAGAAGGACCAAACTGTGTCAGAGAGAGTTTGTGTTTATGTTTTGGTGCTGAAAGAGGATGCACTGGTCTGACCACTTCCTCTTCTTCTCGTCAGGGTGGAGCCCGGTGGAGGCCGATGGCTGAGACCACATCTGAGGAAGGTGTGAAAACATGAAATGAAAACAAAGCGGCGCACATTCAACCGTCTTCATCACTCATCCAGATCTCCATCGGTTCCCTGTGAGCAGTCTGATCAGTCATATCCTGATACGAGCTGCTGTGTAGAAATGGTCTGAGTGGTTACTGGAAGGTCGAGTGACGAGGAAGAGTTTTTAGTGACTTGCAGAAGAACAGAAGAACGTCTTTCTAAAAAGTCTCCTCATGAAGACTTTCTTTACTTTTAACAGCAAAAGTTGTGACACCATGCGGCCAAAGTTTGGCGATCTCCAGGCACGGATGGTCATCACAAAACGAAATTAACAGCAGGACACAGGAACAGAGAGCTAACCTCGGGTCAATTGGACTTCTGTTGAGACTAAAATACTCTCATTTCCTCTTTTACGTCGACTTTTTAAGGCGGTAATGTTGCGCCATTTTTCTGTGTCCAACATACTTACATGAAATGGGGGGGGTGGGGTCAATATTGTCAGCTTTAGTGAAAAAAATAAAAATTTGAGTCGGCAGGACATTGATGCTGGATACGAGACGGTCTTCTTTAAACGACATCCTACATCTGCAGCAAGCTATAAACAACCAGAATGTTCACATTTTAGATTTCTCAGATCAGAGAAAATACACAGAAGTCAAATATATATTGTACATACATGATATAGTGCTGACATTATCCGCTTCAGTTTCAATGTTTGAAATCACTTTAACGGTAAAACCACATGGTTTCTCTGAAGAAAATGTAATGGCTATGATGTATTGTTGATTATGTGTTTATAATAGTTGTTAAGTTTGATGCGTAGAGTTAGATATGAAGTTTATAACACTACTTTTCATCTAATTTCATACCACAGCAGCAGGAAGAGAGACTTTTCATCTGAAACAGCAGATGTTTCGCACCTTAAATTCCTTGAATTTGTCCAGATTTCATGGAAAAACCTGCAAAGCGAGGAGTGAAGTCCACGTTGTTTTCAAACCAGATTCAACTTTTCATTATTGTTTAGACATTCGTTGAGACATACATTTGAACCCTGGGTAATTAAGTTTAATTATGTTAAACAAATACAAAACCTGTTATTTTCTTTTAAAGGTATTTTTTAAAACAGTAACTATACAGGGAAAGAAAACCGAAGGAGTGTGAGAAATCTGTAAAATCAATGATACATTCAGGGTAAACAAGCGAAGCTGCTTTCCCATATCCTGCAACATACTGGTAGTTTGAGTTCCTGCCAGAACATGTTTGCATCGTTTAATGTTTTAAAAAACTTAATTTTTCTCATAGCGGACGTCGCTGCAGCAGCTTCTGTCCGAACGCCCCCAATTTTCAAAGAACAGAACGACCTGCTGCTTCAGTCTCCACATCTTTCTGCTGCTATAGCTATCAAAAGTGTGGGGAAAAGAAATTGAAAAGAAATTGGTGCGTTGCATGTTCAGTTGATTATGACGTCATAAGGGGAGCCAAATGTAAACCGAGCGTTTTCAGGCAGGCTTAGTGAAAGACGGAGCAGGTGAAGGAGAGAGAGGACGGCCTTTTGTCATAGTTTGAAGGGTTTTTAATTCAATTTAATTCAGTCGTTTTATTGTCATATTCTTCTTGTCTTTTTTTATTATTATTCTTATTGTCATATCTATATCTACATATATCTATCTATATTGATATATATAGATGCATATATTGTCATATTCTTATGTCTTTTTAGTATTATTAGTATTACTTTCTAACAAGATAGTGCCAAGTGAGTGGCAGCCAGTTACGGCAGCTCTGACCTTTCCCTTTTGTTATTCTAACTTTTTTGCACTTTTTGCTTTTCTTTACGTTTTACGTGCCTGCAGCAGTCGTCCCTGTTCACGTTCACACTTTAATGTGAAGCCAGTGAGACTGGTGCTGTGTTTTTTACTTTTTTCTGGGCTGTTTAACGCTGCGTCGGCCAACACAGTCATCCACGGCCCAGGTGTTTACACTTTATAACACTACTTTTCATCTAATTTCATACCACAGCAGCAGGAAGAGAGACTTTTCATCTGAAACAGCAGATGTTTCGCACCTTAAATTCCTTGAATTTGTCCAGATTTCATGGAAAAACCTGCAAAGCGAGGAGTGAAGTCCACGTTGTTTTCAAACCAACTTTTCATTATTGTTTAGACATTCGTTGAGACATACATTTGAACCCTGGGTAGTGAAGTTTAATTATGTTAAACAAATACAAAGCCTGTTATTTTCTTTTAAAGGTATTTTTTATTGTTTATATCAATAATGGACAAAACAGTAACTATACAGGGAAAGAAAACCGAACGATATGTTATAATGTTATAATGTTAATGTTATAAAAAATGTCATTTTTCTCACAGCGGACGTCGCTGCAGCAGCTTCTGTCTGAACGTCAGTAACATTAAAAGGTCCAGCCAACTCTTTAACCTTAATCCTATCTTACATGATGGACTTCTTTGTGTTGGTGGGAGACTCAGGTTTAACTCCCACTCAAGAGCAAAAGCACCCAGTTATTCTCCCGAAGGACAGCCACATCACTAATCTGATTTTGTCTTACTACCACTGTTATGAGAATTGCCATCCAAGGACATGCTCACGAATTGCCAGACAGAGTGGCAATCGAGGGTGTGCTCTGCAACGGTGGGAAGCCTCATATCTACAAGAACAAGAGGAAGTTCTCACGCCAGTAGATGATCACACGATGTGTGAGAACTACACCCACAACGCCCATTATAAAACCTAACTGTATATGCTCACCAGATGAGCCTTTTACTCTGTAACCTCTGTGATATTGTTGCACTGTTGAACGCTCCTCTTGCATGCAAGATTAAAACTTTGTTATAATTCACAAGCTGGCTCCGATCTCCTCTATCTAAAGAAGAAGTCTTCTGACAGCCACAAGCAGATCTGCCACCAAGGCAGAAATCAAACATTGATGGAGCTCAGAACAAATGGGTTTTGGGTAATTGGTGGAGGCAAAACTAATACATAGGTGTGTGCTGTGTCGTAGGCAGAGAAGGCCAGCGGAGGAGCAAAAGATGTCTGAACTCCCTGATGAGCGCTGTGAAGCGGATGGTATTAACAGTCAAAGGGCGACTATTAACAATGGCCATTGCTTCATAGAAAAGTGTTCTGAGAGAAGCATCATCTAGCCCATGTAGTGTCTGATATGTGCCTTTAGGGCATATGATGTAGCAGTGGTCAGTGTTTCTCTGTTTTGGATCTGTGATCGATTATCTGGAGACGGAGAGGCTGGGAATTGCCTGACCTGGCCAGGGGAGATCTGACCTTTGCTCCCCCTCACTAGATACTGGGGGATGGTGTCCTTCTAATATATTCTTGTACCCCTAAAACAAAGAATAGAACTGTTATATGGATGAAAACCAGATGTTGGGATGTATGGTCAAGGGGGTATAAAGAAGTGACCAGAGAGGTGGCTCGAGGAAGACGAGGACAGAGAGACAGCAGATTCGGCCGGGGGTTACGCTGTCTGTTCCTAGAATTGGCTGAACGTCTTCCCAGGCCTCCATGGTCCCTGTTAGACAACTGACCTTTTTGCAATAAACCTATTTTATTCACTAAGTCGTTGTCAGCGGAAGTTTCCTTTCATCAACTGCATATCATCATCATCAGAGAAGATACGACACCCTCTTGGACACTGAGCAATTGTTACACTAAGTACATTACGGATGGTGCGGATCTGTCGTTCCCAAACACCACCTGTGTGACTGGCTGAAGGCGCGTTGTAAACAAACTCACGCTGCCTTTCTGCCAGAAAAGTCTCAATTGAATCAATGTCAGATTGCTTCAGTCCCTCTTTGAATTCATTGTTAGCTCCAATGAAGTTTGTACCTTGATCACAACGCAGTTGAGACACTGCTCCTCGAAGACTGATGAAACACCTTAAAGCAGGGGGGTCAAACTCAATCAAAGAAAGGGCCAAAATGTAAAACAGGGTCAAAGTCGCAGACAACATTTAGTGAAGACTCTAAAAGTGACTCTTTTATTATAGTATATAATATATAATAATAATAATAATAATAATAATAATAATATATATTTTATCCAGAAATATGAATGTAAACAGCCAAACTTCAACAACTTTTCTTCAATAAAATAAATAGAATTTTAAATTATTTTTTTTATTTTTGTACTCATCCTCACGTTTTGTCTCATAGTGTCGTCTTATATTTATATTCTTTAATTATGGCCACATCAGCTCCACAAACAAGACACACAGGTTCACCTCCGACAGACAAACAGGTAAAACTGTTGAAAGTCTCTGTTTTCAAAGTGCACTTTTCGTTTAGTCATTTATTTTGGGGGGTTCTAGCTTAATGGCTCGTTTCCACTAGAACCTACTGAGTAGAGCTCAGTAGGTTCTAGTGGAAACGCGCCATAAGTGTCGCTATAACAGCGCTGATCGATGCATTGATCCGCTGATCGGTGTGTCATTATACCTGCAGGAGGAGGGGCTGCTGCACGGGCAGCTGTTCAGTGCATTGTGGGATTTGTAGTATTAGAGGTGGGAGTGCTGTTTACTGACAGGCCATTCTTAATATATAATATATATATATATAATATATATAAATATATAATAATAGTCTCATGACATTATCTCGCGGGCCGTATGTGGTTGAGTTTGACATTTGTGTTCTCATGCGCGCCCGCAGCTTTAGTTTCACTTTCTGCTCACTCGTGGCGCAGCTCACTTTGTGCGTCTCAACACGAAGGCTGGAGGTAAAGTATCACGTCCGGTCGGTGTTAGTCGTTAGTTTTAGTTTAACTTGAGCTGTTTTTAGTCCAGTTTCAGCAGAGACGAACCAGAAATTCTTCTTTTCTCAAAAACTGTGAGTTTAGCTGTAAACTCTGAGGAGGAGGAGGAGGAAGAGGACTGCAGCCACGTCTGCAACAATATCTGTTTTTTTTCTGTAAACACACCAGAGATTCATTGATATCCGTCTCTTAAGCTTTTATTGAGACTGGATCGATGAGTTTGCGTCTGTATTAATGTAAAACTTCTCCTGGAAGCGAAAGTACAAACATGAAGTACTGAAGTATTTCTGTCTTTTACTGCAGTTTTACTTTGATGAATATTTGTTTGTAGGTTTAGAAGTTACCTCCAATATCAATATATATTAAATAGTTAACTTAAATATAAATATAGAAATATATACTTGTGCATCATGCATAAAATGCAGAAAATTAAAAAGAAACATCATATTTTAAACTGTTGTAATCTCGTTAATCCACCTGTGGTTTGTGGGGCTGCAAAGTGTGTGTGTGTGTGTGTGTGTGTGTGTGTGTGTGTGTGTGTGTGTGTGTGTGTGTGTGTGTGTGTGTGTGTGGTGCAGCTCTATCAGTAACAGCCAGTAAGTGGAGCAGCAGCTGATAATGTCAGATTACTTAAAGGATGATACCAGTTGAAATACATAAAGATCCGTGTTTCCTCTTTCCTCCAGATTAACGTGTGTGAGTTCAGCAGCATGGATCAGTGTGAGGACGGACAGGAGGGGGTCCCTCCTGTTAAACGGCTCTGGCTCAGGGACCGCGGCGCCGGCCAGAGGTGAGATGAGGATCTCTAACCGTCCACGACTCTTCTGCACCGCCGTTATTCTCACTCAGGGCTTTAAAGGACGACGACCCTCTGCTGCAAAGACGTCGGCTGTCTGGACCATAAAACATTCGCCTTAGACTTTACTAAACCTCTGTGTTCAGTTTGAGCAGCGTTCTTCTTCACATACATCTTTATTCTGAAAGTAAAACCAGTCCTCAAACAAACCTCAGAGTTTCTGAATGACCCATGATTTAGAAACACTTTCACTTTAAGATGCTGCAAGTTGTTCACATCTATAAGAAACACATTTAAAAGAAACGCAGCCTGTTCGGTCATGTTAGGAGCACCAAAATCACAGAAAATACACACACATACATTATAGCATTTTGTCTTTTTGGGCATGTGAGCTTCACAGAATTGTTTTTTTTTTTTCACAGGCGACCAGTTTCTCCTGAACCTGAACCTGAACCTGAACCTGAACCTGAACCCAGCCATGTGTCCTTGAGGAGCACCTGCTCAAGGGATATGTTGATCGAGTTCAAAGACGGACATTTATCCCACCACAAGTAAGTGATCAGTCTTTCACACAGGCAGAATTTTGCAGAAAACCATCTATGAGCTTCAGTAAATGGGGTTTTTCCATTTTCAGGACAGTTTCTCCTGAACCTGAACCTGAACCCAGCCATGTGTCCTTGAGGAGCACCTGCTCAAGGGATATGTTGATCGAGTTCAAAGACAGACATTTATCCCACCAAAAGTAAGTGATCAGAAAAATAACACTTTGGAAGCATTTCACACAGGCACAATTTTGCAGATAATATGTGAGCTTCAGTAAATGGGGTTTTTCTGTCAGGATTCGAAAGAGACCAGTTCCTCCTGAACCTGAACCTGAACCTGAACCCAGCCATGTGTCCTTGAAGAGCAACTGCTCCAGGGATATGTTAATCGAGTTTAAACCAGCACAATCATCTGACACAAAGTAAGTTGTAATTGGCATTTAAGTTAAGATTATTAATGTTTTGTTATTTTCTTCAAGGCAAACAGCAGTTTGACATCACATACGTTTTTTCTTTTAGCCTTTGTTTGATGCAGTATTTCGTGGTGTTTGTAGCCTTGAGTTGGTCCAACAAGAAGAGCTTCTGTCTAATTCTTTGATTCCTCCACAGAGTCGACCAGGAGAGCTCTGAGCTTCCCAGTGGTCAGTCTGCCCAGCAGCATGGAACAACCTTTAAGGTCTGTACACGCACAAGAAACTTTATTTCAGCTGTAAATGGCATGATATAGCAAATTCTCAAATATTGGCTCGGTCCTTACTTCAGAGTAACTGATGAGAGAAGCAGGTTTTTATTTGAGACTCACCAAAGCAGCATTTTCTAGCAGCACATCAGTATTATTCTTGGTCAGAGGGTTTTTAACACCATGGACGACCAGAGGATCATCTTGGATGTGGAGAAACACTCTGACTTTAGCTGCTGTTTGTAGCTACAGCACAACAAAGCAGGAAATACATCCAAGAAATATACAACAAAAGAGGAAACACAGACGATGTTGAGCTGAGTGCCATTCAGGTCTTTTGCATTCACGAAAAGGTAAACATCTCTATGGCCAATATCTTGGCAAGGATTAGGGTACCAAAACAGACCAAAACAATCTGGATGGATACATAGCACCATAGGAAAGAGGAGAAATATGTATTTATGTGTAACCAATTCAATACTTTTCCAGCTCCTGCAGGAGAACATTTCTACTTTTATGAATGAAGAGCTGAAGCAGATCGAGATGAATCTGGGTTCAGATCACCCAGAATGCTTCCAGAGTCAGAGTGAGGAGGAGGACGAGCAGAGGAGCAGCAGCAGAGAGGCATTTCTGAAGATCATACAGAACTTCCTGAGGGAAATGAAGCAGGAAGAGCTGGCTGACCGTCTGCAGAGCCGTAAGTGGATTGTTCCAAAGATTCAACATGCTGGATAAAGGGGACCTTCACTAATGTACTCTTGTATAATTCATTTACTTTATATCTTGTGTGTTTATGCAGGAAGTCAGGCTGCAGTTTGTCAGCGTAACCTTAAAACTAACCTGAAGAGGAAGTTCCAGTGTGTGTTTGAGGGGGTCCCCAAAGCAGGAAACCCAACCCCTCTGAACCAGATCTACACAGAGCTCCTCGTCACAGAAGGAGGGACTGCAGATGTCATCAACGAGCACGAGGTCAGACAGATTGAAGAATCATTCAGGAAACCAGCCTCACCAGAAAAGGCAATCAGATTTGAAGATATTTTTAAACCCTCAACCCCATCGATCAGAACGGTGATCACAAAGGGAGTGGCCGGCATCGGGAAGAAAATCTTAACACAGAAGTTCACTCTGGACTGGGCTGAAGACAAAGCCAACCAGGACACACAGTTCATGTTTCCTTTCACTTTCAGAGAGCTGAATGTGCTGAAAGAGAAAAAGTACAGCTTGGTGGAACTCATTCACCGATTCTTTTCTGAAACCAAAGATGCAGGAATCTGCGGGTTTGAAGAGTTCAAGGTTCTGTTCATCTTTGACGGTCTGGACGAGTGTCGACTTCCTCTGGACTTCTACAACAGTGAGGTGCTGACTGACGTTACCGAGGCAGCCTCGGTGGATGTGCTGCTGACAAACCTGATCAGGGGGAACCTGCTTCCCTCCGCTCGCGTCTGGATAACCACACGACCTGCAGCAGCCAGTCAGATCCCTCCTGAGTGTGTTGACATGGTGACAGAGGTCAAAGGGTTCACTGATGAACAGAAGGAGGAGTTCTTCAGGAAGAGATTCACAGATGAGCAGGCCGACAGGATCATCGCCCACATCAAGAAGTCACGAAGCCTCCACATCATGTGCTACATCCCGGTCTTCTGCTGGATCACCGCTACGGTTCTGGAGGACGTGTTGAAAAACAGAGCAGGAGGAGAGCTGCCCAAGACCCTGACTGAGATGTACATCCACTTCCTGGTGGTTCAGTGCAAACTGAAGAAAATCAAGTACGATGGAGGAGCTGAGACAGATTCACACTGGAGTCCAGAGAGCAGGAAGATGATCGAGTCTCTGGGAAAACTGGCTTTCAAGCAGCTGCAGAAAGGGAACCTGATCTTCTATGACACAGACCTGACAGAGTGCGGCATCGATATCAAAGAAGCCTCAGTGTACTCAGGAGTGTTCACGCAGATCTTTAAAGAGGAGAGAGGACTGTACCAGAACAAGGTCTTCTGCTTCGTCCATCTGAGCATTCAGGAGTTTCTGGCTGCTCTTTATGTCCATCTGACCTTCATCAACTCTGGTGTCAACCAGCTGTCAGAAGAACAAGCAGCCTCCCAGAAGTTGAGAAGGCGAAGAAGACTAGACAAACCTGCACTCACACAGTTCTACCGGAGTGCCGTGGACAAGGCCTTAAGGAGTCCAAATGGACACCTGGACTTGTTCCTCCGCTTCCTCCTGGGCCTTTCACTGCAGACCAATCAGGCTCACCTGCGAGGCCTGCTGACAGACTCAGGAACCTCACAGATCAATCAGGATTCAGTCAAGTACATCCAGGAGAAGATTGAGGCGGAGCCGTGTCTGGAAAGAAGCATCAATCTGTTCCACTGTCTGATTGAACTGAATGATTGTTCTCTAGTGGAGGAGATCCAACAGTCCCTGAGTTCAGGAAGACTTTCCATTGAGAAACTCCATCCCGCTCAAAGGTCAGCGCTGGTCTTCATCTTACTTTCATCAGAGAAAGATCTGGACGTGTTTGACCTGAAGAAATACTCTGCTTCAGAGGAGGCTCTTCTCGTTCTGCTGCCAGTGGTCAAAGCCTCCAAGAAAGCTGTGTAAGCACACAGATATTCGCATTTCCAGAGAATATTTGAAATGCACAACCAATCTTTTCAGCAGGAGAGACGAGTTACTTGTGCTTTAACTTTTCCGTTGTTCTTCCAGGCTGAGCGGCTGTAACCTCTCAGAAAGAAGCTGCGAATCTCTGTCCTCGATTCTCAGCTCCCAGTCCTGTAGTCTGACGGAGCTGGACCTGAGTAACAACGACCTGCGGGATTCAGGAGTGAAGCTCTTGTCTGCTGGACTGAGGAGTCCAAGCTGCACACTGGAAACTCTCAGGTCAGATCACCGTTACTGCCTCTTCATTTTGAACCACTATTGTCATCTCTAAACTGCCTCTTGCATGTCACATGGATTTTGAATCTCTGTAGTTTAGATTATACACCCAAGGAGTCAATAGTGCTACCCCAACCCTCATAGTACCCTGAGATGATCGGACATTTGCACAGCTGCAAATAGCTGGACGGACCACAACTACTGGGATAAAATACTAAGTCAAATACAAATATGAAAAGCAGGGCACCTTAAAACACTAAACTCTGTCCAACATACACATCAGTGTAAGTAATATCTGCTTTTTGTGTGTGTGTGTTTGCAGCCTCTCCGGCTGTCAGATCACAGAGGAAGGCTTTGAGTCCCTGGCTTCAGCTCTGAGGTCCAACCCTTCCCATCTGAGAGAGCTGGACCTGAGCTACAATCATCCAGGAGAGTCGGGAGAGAACCAGATGTCTGTTACACTGCAGAATACAGGCTGGAGACTGGACAGGTATGGACGGGCGTGTTGCAGCCAAACAACTCTGGAAACAAGCTGGGGGAAAACAAAGCCTGCGTCATATATGGGTTTTTGTCGTTTCCCAAAATATCTCCATTGGTTTTTTTTCAGCATTATGAAGCAGTTTGGCAGGTACATAAAAGGAAGATGGTAACGAATCTGCTGTAGTAGAGTTTGTTTTAAACGAATCAGACCTGACTCTGTGTAAAAGACAAAAAAAAACAGACGAGTTAACCATTTACACATAAACAGAATGGAGTTAAATTCACCTGGATGTATTAATGCTTTTGAAAAGAAGGACCAAACTGTGTCAGAGAGAGTTTGTGTTTATGTTTTGGTGCTGAAAGAGGATGCACTGGTCTGACCACTTCCTCTTCTTCTCGTCAGGGTGGAGCCCGGTGGAGGCCGATGGCTGAGACCACATCTGAGGAAGGTGTGAAAACATGAAATGAAAACAAAGCGGCGCACATTCAACCGTCTTCATCACTCATCCAGATCCCTGATATTATCTCCATCGGTTCCCTGTGAGCAGTCTGATCAGTCATATCCTGATACGAGCTGCTGTGTAGAAATGGTCTGAGTGGTTACTGGAAGGTCGAGTGACGAGGAAGAGTTTTTATATTAGTGACTTGCAGAAGAACAGAAGAACGTCTTTCTAAAAAGTCTCCTCATGAAGACTTTCTTTACTTTTAACAGCAAAAGTTGTGACACCATGCGGCCAAAGTTTGGCGATCTCCAGGCACGGATGGTCATCACAAAACGAAATTAACAGCAGGACACAGGAACAGAGAGCTAACCTCGGGTCAGCCAAGCTGGAAAAGACAAAATTTCACATTAATTGGACTTAATTGGACTTCTGTTGAGACTAAAATACTCTTATTTCCTCTTTTACGTCGACTTTTCAAGGCGGTAATGTTGCGCCATTTTTCTGTGTCCAACATACTTACATGAAATATTCTTGTCTTTTTAGTATTATTTTTCTTATTGTCATATTTATATCTACATATATCTATCTATATTGACATATATAGATGTACATATTGTCATATTCTTGTCTTTTTAGTATTATTATTCTTATTGTCATATTTATATCTACATATATCTATCTATATTGACATATATAGATGTACATATTGTCATATTCTTGTCTTTTTAGTATTATTATTATTCTTAATGTCATATACAGTGCTTAACAAATGTCTCAGACCAGCTGTCATAAAAACGAGAAAACACAAACATTTTAGAAATCTGTCAAAAACTTGTTTCTAATTAAACATTGTATTATTATTTATTAGGCAAATAACAAACTGGAACAACTAAATAGTCCTTATTCACATGTTTTAACCAGAAATCTTAATATCTAGTTTGACCTCCCTGATTGTTTTCATGGACTTTTCCACCGTCTCTTTTGTTATTGAGCTCCAAATAGTTCCCAGCTGTTCCCACAGACTTGCTTTGGATTAAATTAGTGTGTGATCTATTTTTTAATCCAATAAATCCCAGATCTGTTCGATAGGATTCAAGTCTGGACTCTGACTTGTCCAGTCCATCAGTTCCTCTACTCCAGATTCCTTTTCCATCATTTCAGATCCATCATTGTGATTAAAGAGCTGCACATACTGGAGGTTAACCATCACAGGAACTAAAGAAATAATCTGGTAATCAGCAATACTGTTAATTTAGGGCAGGGGAGGCAAACACCTTCCACTGGGTGGAGGTCTGATACATGTGTTACGCACTGTTTTTTTATACACACACACACACACATATATATATTGTCATATTCTTCATGTCTTCATTGATAATTAACCTTTGGTGTTTTAGTAGCTAGCAGCACTGTTGCAGATTGAATTTGCCATCAAGTATTATGTTATATTTTGTATATGTATATTTTCCTCGACAAGTTCACATAAGACGCCGCTATTTTAGTTGTCCTGTGTTTTACCTCCCCGAGTCGCCTGTGAAATGATTTTAAACCACCTTCTGTACTTCAGTTCAGTTAACTTAAGTCATTTCACTCAGCAGCAGCAACGCTGAACTTAATTTCCTTGATTTCAGATAACGGAGGTAAAGTAGGATAAGTGATGAGTTAGAATTTATTACCTATTTTATTTTATACTATCTGATCTCATTGCTTTCTTTGCTGAGCTGAGCGTTTCTCTGACCCTGTGCTAACTTCATCATTTCTATTTTTCCCATTTCGATACATCAGAACTCCTCAGTTTATTTGAATCATCCAAGTAATCAATAAAGAAGAAAATCTTAAATATCATAAATCATATATACATACATGAGACAGTTTCATCAGCTTCACTTCCCCACTTTAAAAGCACTAAAACAGTTGGATATTAAGTTGACAACATTATTGTTCATTCAATTTCATATTAAAAGCATCACAAAGACATTCTGATGTAAAACTGCAGCTGTTTTATTGCTCGTATTTAGAGATCATGGAAAAATCTCACTCACAGCAATATGACATTATTATTATTATTATTCCATTTATTCAGACACTCACTCAGACATGCATTGGAACTCTGGGTAATGAAGTTTAAATATGTTAAACACAAAAATACATATTTCAAAAAAGAAAACAGACTTTAGTGAAGTGTTTTTATTAAATATCCTCACACAGCTAAATAAATCACATTTATTCAGTAATACTGTCGCACTAACACAGTTTACTCAGCGTGCACTGTTAGCAGTCGTGCTTTGGATTTAACTCATTGTGCGTTTAGTCAGCGAAGACGTTTGTGCGTTTACACGTGTGTGTTTTTGTCCTGTGTGTGTGTGTGTGTGTGTGTGTGTGTGTGTGTGTTCATATCTGCATGTCACATGTCAGTTTCTTCCGAGTGTGATGGAGTGTGTTCCCACTTCCTGTTGGAGCTGTCAATCAAGCGTTGACCTCCTCAAGTCTCTGGACCACAGCAGACGCCACCTTCCTGTACGCCTCCGTCTACGAGTTAACACACACACACACACACACACAGATGATGTAATGATCGTTTTGCAATAACGTGATGGTATTGCTTATTAGAATTGCGTCCATACTAACGGTCTCGTGCAGAAATAACCGTAGAGCTTTAATTGACCAATCAGGGCGTCGACATGTATCAGCAGGTTGACTTTAAGGCTTAAGGTAAATACTTGTCAGTATGAAGTTATACGTAAGGAAAAATCTGAGAATACTAATTTCATTCAGAGCCCTGAGTTGTTGTTGTGACTCTGAATAAAGAGCTGAATGCAGTCCTGCTGTCTGTCAGAGTGAATACAGCTCGTCTTCTGCTCAAAATGTTGGTGGAGCTGGACGATTATTTACCGGCAACGTTTCCTGCACATTATTTAGTCTTCCTCATATTTATATTTTGATAGGTTAACAGCTGAATGGAGAGAAAAAGGGGGGTTTAAAGTTATGGAAGAAGTAAAACCAGACTGTGAACAAACCGCAGACTAACAGGAAAACAGAGGAATGTGACTCTGTCTGAACTTATTTAAGTTAAGTGAATTTCAGACCAGGTGTACAGCCAATAAATTCATATTTAAAACCTCCCCAAACAGAATGTAAGACCATTTTAATGTTTTCTAATCTTCACCCATCTGTATTTTGACAAATTCCCACCACAAGCTGTGCAATAAATTAAATAAAATAGAGTAGAAGAGAGTGGATTGAACAGATTAGAGACCTCTGGGCTGTCAGGAGAGGAGACGACCACCGGCTGTCCTCTGTCTGACGTCTCTCTGATGTTCAGGTGAAGAGGAATGTCACCTGGACGGAAGATTAACAGGCTTCAAACACATTTTCAGGGACAACATCTTAAAACTTTCCTTTTACTTTCCTCCTACACAGGATCCAGTCACCCTCAGTATCTCAGACATCTGGGTGTTATTGTCTTAGTGTCCGCCTGTATCACCTGTGTTTGTCTGCTTGGAGATAAACTTAATGGATGTTGTTACCTAATAATTTGACTCCCAGAGTGTCTGCCAGCTGTCGGGCCCCGTCTGAGCCGAAGATGTGAGTCTGGTGATTACAGTTGGGACACTGGAACACGCTCATGTTCTGCACCAGGCCGAGAACCTGCAGGAACGCCAGACAGACACAGCAGATTTATGACCGTACACTTTATATAAAGATGGATAACATGACAGCTCCGAAACATCTGGATCACCCGCTGGTGGCAGTAAAGGAAGAGGCCTCTCTTCCTGGTCTATCTTCCTCTAAATGGGACCATAATTTACTAAATGAGCATCAAGAAGACTATAAACTAGAGACTGAGAGCAGAAACTCATCAGGAAAATGTTCACTGAGCTGATAAATCAGGAGAGAAGTCGGATTATTTTCCTCATTGACTTCCATCCAATCAGTTCCATCTGTTCAGACCCAGAAGCTACGTCCACTTCTTCTATACGATCTATACGTACAGGTGATGAAGTCCAAGTCCTTCATGTTAGAAAAGATGGTGTCTGTCACTTTAGTTACTTCTTATCACGTTACATTTGATCAGCTTCGTTTTAGATGCTATAAAACGGAAGCTAACACACATGTAGTCCATCTTTACACACAGTTTCTAGTGTGCACACACACACACACACACACACACACACACACACACACAGATTACCGGCACGTGGACTTTCTTGAACATCTCGGCTCCTCTGCGAGCGTCCAGCAGGGCGATGTCCTGCGGCGTCGACACGATGACCGCACCTGCACAACGAAACACACCTGAACTTTCGGCCCCTTTTTCCTGCCTGCCTCGTTCACACCTGCTGGACAGGTGTCCAGTCTGTCTGTCCAGGTCGGACTGATCACTATAAGGAGATGATTATTACAGCTATTTTTTTCCTTTTCTTTATTTCTAATTCAGATAACCATTTAATTATTATAAAAAAACTAAAAATTAAATAACCTTTATTTATACAGCACCTTTAACACATACAATGTAGTTCAAAGTGCTTTACAAAATTAAAAAAAAAGATTAATTAACATTAATAAATTAATTAATTTAATAATATAACACTATTAGACTTACGAAGACATAAAACATAAAATGTACCATTAAATAAGTAACATTTATTTATTTATTTTATGAATATAAAGTAATGAAACAGACAGTTTTGCCCACAAGGTTAAACTGAGTCATCTGAGTGCCGAACTTTTCTGGTGCGTCCGCGGTTCACTGAGAGAATCTGAAGGGTTTTTTCATTGAGAGAAAATGACTTTCTTTTTCCCACCATGATTTCAGTGTGTGCGCAACAGCAGCCTCAGGTAGTCGGCAGGAGGGACGTGGTGAAGGATCATGGGAATAACATTTTAAAAAAAGCTTTCCACATGTTGTCATGTATGAAACAGCCCAAAAATGAATGGACTGATTCTTCCCAGAGTTTTTTAACCATAGAAGCAGTTGATCACTGTAACTGTGATCAATTTAAGTGGTTTTAACTGTAAAATTATTTACATTATGTTTTTATTAAGTATAGCAATGTGTGTGTGTGTGTGTGTGTGTGTGTGTGTGTGAGACTGACCTGCTATTGGGATGTTCTGGGTGATTGACAACTGGACGTCTCCTGTCCCAGGAGGCATGTCGACTACCAGATAATCCAGTGACCCCCAGTCCACCTACACACACACACACACACTTGATTCAGTTTCCTCAGATGGACGGTAACAAACCATCCGTCTGAGAAACCCGTCTTACCTTTCTGAGCAGTTTCTCTATAGCGGACATCACCATCAGCCCCCTCCACACGATGGGAGCCACATCCTCCACCAGGAACCCCATCGACATGCTGAGACAGAGGAGCGGGCGGAGGGTAAAAAGACGGGGCCAGAACAGGTAAAGAACAGGTACGAGAACACGAAGGGTTAAGAGTGATGGACTCACCAAGGAATCCCGTAGTTGGTGAGCGGGATCATCAGATTGTCTGGAAGAAGAAAGATAAAACAGCTGAAGCCAGTTTACTTCGTCAGAAACCTCCATTAAAAACACAGCGATCAGGTGACATTCGACGCCCAAATATAAACGATGTGCCGTACTGTCAGACAGATCCGGGTTCCCCCTCAGGTTCATCAGTTTGGGGATCGATGGGCCGTAGACGTCGGCATCCAACAGGCCGACGGACTTAGTCTGAGAGAAAGAAAGAAAGAAAGAAAAACAGTCTGACAGTCTGTGAAAAGGTAATTATAACTAATTTATTCTGAAAATATCTGAGCCCATAAGCAGGTCAGTTGGCTTCATGCTTGCTGTCCACATTTCAAAATGGCCGACTGTTTTAATGCATATTTCCTACATAAGAACATGTTGTTACTAACACTTATCTGAAAAGGGTTACCTGTGTACCCCCACCTCACCATGTGCACTGACTGTTTTGTGTGACAGGAGATTCCTTACCGGATCGTTTGCCATTAATCCAAGAGCCAAATTCACTGCAGAGACAGAAAGACAGACATTGAACTCGACTGACTACAAACTGAAAGAAAAACAGGCTGGTTGAAACTGAAGATTGAAGCAGGAAATCCGTGGTGCACCTGCGGTGGTGGACTTGCCCACGCCACCTTTCCCTGAAGCCACGACGATGACCTGTTTGACACCTGCGATCGGCTTCTGTTTGGGAAGACCCTTCGCCATCTGCTGCCTCTGCCTCTCCTGCAACGCTTTACTGTCCACTGACCTCTGTGACAAACAATAACACAAGAACGCAACAGTTTGACAGCTGAAAATAAGACTTTTTTGTAGGTTTCAGAAGGACAAAGTTAAGATTAACGACAGAGAAAGTACACTGTGGGGTAAAAATGAATGACTTGTTCCAATAAAAGAATCATATCTAAAATGAACAGATTATGCTTTAAGATATATATATCCTCAAAATCTTAATTGTCAATTTCGATAAAAACAAATCCAACTTGATTGATCATATTCATGCTGAATTTACCAGTAGTCCCAAGCATCTCAGAAATCACCCAAAGATATATGATACTATCAATATGCTTTCACTGCTGAGAAAAACAGCGTTAAATTGACTGAATCTGACATGGAGTCTGGATTATGGGCTGCCCATCACAACTGTTCAAAACTCAAACAAGGACTACTACTCTAGAAGAGTTAAATTATCAAATACCACTTTATAATTAGGTGCATTTAAATGAGGTTTTCAGTTAGTAATCCCTTCTCCCTTCATTTACCACTGCTTTATAGATCAGCTAAAAGTTATTAATAAAACCAACTTTTAGGCTGCCACGTTGTGAAAATGTACAGTTAAGCCACTGGTTACAATTTGTAAACCTGTAATAGAAGATGAATTGTTATAAAAAGGAACAATCTGTGGAGTTTTAGTACTCACACAAATACAACCTGAATTGTTTCTAGCATTATTATTATTATTATTACTGCTGCTGGTGCTGCTACACTACTTTGGTAATAAATAAATAACAAGAAAGAAAACAATAACTCATTGAAACCCCATTAGACCACATTATAAACAAGCTGATGGTTAATTAACATAAATAAATGCATATAATGTAAATATCTACCCACATTTATATATATGTGTACTGAGCAGCAGTGTTTATACAAGTCAAGTCTGAGTGACGACACTTCATACTTCCGGTTCTGGGTTTCAAAATAACATCTTTGGCATTTCAAGAAATTCACACATGCACATGTATACGACATAATTTATACGAAGAACAGCATATAATCAAATATAAATACGATACGTTGAGATACGATTATGTTTTGGATATACATCATCACTCATAAATAATTTTATTTGACTCTAATCGCTCTTGTTTTGACTACTTCCGGGTTTGTTAGTATTTCCTGTTTAGCTTGACGTCACCATGAAGCTGTTTGGCTAGCTAGCTCACAGAAACAGGCAGAAATCAGACATTAATCTCACCTGGCAGCGGACGAACTGTACACAACACGCAGGTGTGTGTTTTATCTCTCTTCCTGTTCGTAAAACGGACTGTTTGTTAACGGATATTCTCAGTAAATGAGCCAGTCTGCTGTATGTGAGCTGAGCCATGTTTGGCTGTTTGGATGCTACTCAGCTAGCTAGCTAGCTTGGCGCGCATCAAACTTGCGCATGCGTGTGTTTTTAATGGCCGTTCTTTAAAAATTGATCTAGTTTTTGATTTTATAACTTAAATTAGTGTTGTTTTTCTTAATTCTGTCCTTAAACGACATTGATTAACTACTGTTTAGCTATTAATATATGTGCTACTAATCGATTTCTAGTCCTCTGCCCCAGCATGTGCACTAACTCTCTGCTAGGTCTCTTATTTTCTATATTCAAATCAATAAATCAATAAAATGACAAATTTATATGCAATTTTCAAAACCACCTGGATCTTAGTTAGATAATGTAATTCATTAAAATGGCTTCCACACTTGGAAACTTTCTGTTTCAGTTTGTTTTAGTTTTTTGTTTTGGTTTTGCTCTTGATAATTTTTATGTTCCTCTTCCTCTTTTGCTATATTGTTTTTTGTGTGTGTGTGTTTTGTAAATTGAAATTGTTTTCATTGTATTTTTCAGAATCAGAATCAGTTTTATTTGCCAAATATGTGAATTTGACTTCAGTTTTGCACTGTTCATGTGTACTAGTAAACACACATTTAACTTAATCAAAAAAGAGTAACATCTAAGGTTTATGTACAATGTAAATGTTTAAATATCTGTATAGTATAAATGTAAAAAGCTATGACAAAGAGTGTGAAGAAGACAAGAAGTGAGGTGATGCTGGAATAAATATGGAATTACTATGAACAGGTTCCATTAAATACATGAGGTATATAGTAATATAATAAAGTAATGTAATTAACTGTATTTATATTTATTTCTGTTGCTTAAAAACAATACTAATAAAAAATAACCCAAGAAAGAGGAAGACTGCGAAAACAGTGCGCAGCCTCGAGCACCTTTACGCAGCTTCAGCTGACGTTAATCCGGAAGTGTGTTGCATGTGTTTTCTTCTTCTTTTTCTTTGCTACTCATCGATCATTTCGGGCACTTTGTAAATCAGCATTGATCCGTTGACTGGTGTTTAACTCCCCAGGCTGAAGCGGGTTCCTCCTCTTCTGTTATTCTGTCATAAGAGTTGAAACCAGGGAGGATAAACTTCAACCTGGGATGTCGGAGAAAGGCGGTGCTCCTGCTGCTGCTCCTGCGGCCCGGGCGGTGCTGCAGCAGTGTCTGCAGGCCAGACTGCAGGTGAAACCAGCTGAGGAGCTCTCAGAGGCCCAGTTTGTCCAGGTGAGCAGCGGACGTGTCCACCTCCTGCACCTGAACAGCTCATTCTGTGTTTACATGTTTTTATTCTGACACGTAAATGCACCACAGACTTGTTCCTGAAGTGACCATAACTAACTAATAGAATCAATATTGCACCTGTGACCTGTTCCAGGTTGTCTTCATATGTTGTTTTGCATCACCTCTTCATTTATATTGACTCTGATGAAGACACAGTGGTGTTTGCACAGTTAAAAGCTGAAAATTAAAAGAAATCAGTGTGTTAGAGTAAATTTTCTACAGAATATAAGAGATAAATTGCACAAAAGCAGTTTTGCATTGGATTCAGCTGCAGAGAGTTATTGAGTTTTAGAAAGAAATAGCAAAGTGGTGACTTCTGGAGGTCTGTGTGCTTCTGTTTTCAGATCGAGAGGGGAATGGTGATCTACGTCTGTTTCTTTAAAGGAGCCACAGACGACATCCTGCCCAAGATGGGTCAGTGAGCATTTCTAGCCTCTTAACATCCACCCAAGAAGTGGACGTAGCCTCCAGGCCTCAAAAGTGCTTTAATTAATAATGTCTCTGCTGACTGATTGGATGGAAGTCAATGATTTATCAGCTCAGTGAACATTTTCCTGATGAGTTTCTGCTCTCAGTCTCTAGTTTACAATCTTCTTCAGCACAGCAGGAAGTTCATTTAGTAAATTGTGGTCCAGTTAGAGGAAGATACACCAGGAAGAGGAGGGGCGGGGCTACCTGCTGAATAACCAATCAGAGGCAGGGGGAGAAACTCTTGCACCACTTCTGGCTCCAAACTGGAAAATGTGTATTCTGCAACATCAAAACTGAACTATTTGTCATTTATTTTATGAATGCATGTGTGAAAGATTATTTTGGTCAAATTTTGAACATTTTTTTAAAGATACTGAGTGGCTCAATTATTCATTTAGAAGAAAAAAACATTGTATTTCAACCCAAACTTCTTATTATATGACAAATGCAAATGAGACTAAAAAGATGTGACACATAGAACAATTTTAAAATCGAAATCAGAGACTATATTTGAACATTATTTGGTCTGAAGGACAGTAAAGCAATGAAAACAGTAGAAATTTGTGAGGCTTGTAATTTTTTTCTTTGTAATTTCTGGTAATTGTAAAATGTTTTATATAGTTTTATTTTATCTTATATTTTTCAAACTGTACACCTACAGAATGTTTTATTTGCAGATAACTGTATGACTTGAACATGATGCAATTTAAAAACAACAACAAAAATACACTTCTGGCTCTTGTCATTAAAACAAGATGGCGATTTTAAAAATCTTCAAAACGTCCATCCACAAACCAACGAGTGACGTCACGTTGGCTTCGTCCACTTCTTATAAACAGTCCTCACCTATAAACCATATTTGAATAACAGTAACTAAGATATGCAAATCACAACAAACCTTCAGCATCTTGTCAACCACACCTGGATAAAACTTTTCAGCGTGTGGACTTGACCTTGACCTGCATATTTGAGCTCTTTTCACTGCGACTCCTTCAGTGTATGATGTAAATATTGTGTGTGTCCCCTCCTTGTGCCGTCCAGTGTCCACGCTGCTGAACCTGCGGCTGTGTGAGTCCGACTCGGGGAAGCTGGTGTCGGTGCTGGAGCTTCCCGGCAGCCTGCTGGTCGTCCCGCAGGCCACGCTGGGCGGGAAGTCCAAAGGCAGGGCCATGCAGTACCACAACAACATCAACAAAGAGGACGGGCTGCGGCTCTACGGCGAGTTCGTCTCTCTGTGCGAGAAGGAACTGAGCGGAGCCAACGTGACGGTGAAACACGGCACGTATGGCAACAGACAGGTGCTAAAGCTCGACACCAACGGCCCCTACACACACCTGATGGAGTTCTGACCTGCAGAGGAACGAGGCTTCAGCTGTGCCGTCATGGAGGTGGAAATGGTGCCTAATTTAATGTCTAATTATCCACCAATGAGGCTCGGAGCAGTCTTGTGATTTCTAGGACTCATGTTTTGATATTTCATTTATGCATTTGTGATAAAAAACAAACAAAAAAACAAATTGACTCAGATTTGGAAGAAGTCATTGTTTTTGTAAATCCCACAGAAAAAAATGTGCATAAAAATATAAATGCTCACATTCCTGAGGATTAGAGCCGTAATGGAGAATATGAGAGGAGGAATTATGGTGTTTATTTACTGGCTCCAGTGAATGAAGGGAATTCTTAAAGGATATATTTAATATTTTCAAACCTGAGCCCTATTTTTTTTATATACTTTGGTGTTTAAAAGGCTCGTAGGTATAAAAATGACAGTAGGTCCACTAAAAGAGCTTGTTTGATCCACTGACAGGCTCAGAGTGTTATTCTAAGTGTGTGACATCATTATGGAAAGGATCCCTACAGAGAGAGACCTGGAAGATCCTTTTGCTTTAACCACAAACAGACGTTATATCGCTCTCTGCACACACACCAGACTACATTCACAAAAACACTTATTTTACCTAGCAGAACACAGGACTTTATGTGGCTTTGGTGTTTTAAAGGGTTAGTTCAGATGCCAGCAAAAGGGTTAATTTGAATTAAGTGTCTCATAACAAGTGTGTGACAGCATTATGGAAAGGGTCCCTACAGAGAGAGACCTGGAAGATCCTTTTGGTTTAACCACAAACAGCCGTTATATCGCTCTCTGCACACCAGACTCCATTCACAAAAACAGGGATTTTACCTCACAGAACACAGGAGCTGTTGGTCCACTGCTGTCCCAATGGGTTAATCTATTATTGATCAGAAACACACACACAAACAGGGGCACTGACTTCGAACACATGGGGCATGAAAAAACACAATAAAAAAGATATACCCCTGTAAATCTTTCTTACAGTTTTTCACGTGATGAGAAAATTAATTAAAAATCATTTATTGACCAAACAAAAGAGGATTCACTGTTTCTCTGTTTGCTTAAATTAATATATTTACCCATAAAGATTATTATATTAATCTTGTCATATGCCATAAGATGATCTATCATTTACTTTAAGTGATATCCAATTATTTCTTTAAACCAAACCAAAAGAGAAAAACATGCTCTAAAGTCAATTTACAAAAAAGTTAACAAATTCTGCAACCAGATTAATTTTATGGATTATTTTATTTATTATTAGTTTGGGGAAACAAACCATTTAATTAAATTCAAAATGTGCTTTATTCATAATCCACGTTTCCAGATTACAGAACTACAACCGAGTTCAGAGCAGCACTAATACACTTAATATTGCATTTATTGATTTTCAAACTACTCTCAATAATCATTGCAGTTGCTGTGGCGTCCTGTGTCCTCCGGGCCGGCAGGGGGCGCTCAGCTGTGTGTGAGTGAAGGGAAATGAGCAGCACTCAGTGAGCTTGGGTTACAGCAGCTTTTACAACCTGCGTCAAAACTGGGCCTCTGTCAGGTGCACAGAAAGTGACTGCACTCAAACATCCGGGTCCCACCAAAATAAGAGCACACAAATTAGGGAATACACTGAATTTGTGCTCCTAGATGCGCCTCTCTTAAAAAAAAAAACGTATTAAACTAAATAAGAATAAATTAAGTAACATTGTGATAACATTTATGTTTATATACAACCCATCAATACTTTGAGCTACTGTTAAAACCTTTAAGATATCAATAACCTTGTTGCAACAAATATAATAGTGTCATATAATAGTTCAAGTTTGGATTTCATGGGTTTATTTTAATACAGATTAAGATATTTGATTTAAAAAAAAACTGCAAAAACAGGATGAATTAAATTACAAAAATAAGTTAATACAACAAGGAAAGTTATGGCAAATGTATGTATTTTACATTAGTTTAAATTTTTTAATTTAGTTTTGTTAGTTAGTTTCCAGATTATTTCCATTTTGCTTTTTTCCCCCAAAAAATCTTTAGTTTTAGATTACATTTTACTACCTTCAGAATAGGTTTTAGTCTTTTAATATAATCTGGGGGTATTTATCAGGGGGGAGAGTTAAGTGGTATTACAATAAAAACACATTTTGAAGGCATGTAGATGCTCCAGTCTGAACAAACAGATGCACCAGACTAAAACTAATTATACTCCTGTATCTTTTTTAAAGTTTATTTTCTTTTAGTTAATTCTGTATGTGCATGTAATCGTTTGCAGCTAATTTTCAGCAGCTACATTTATTTTTACTAAACTAAATCTGTCAGAAATTGCAGGCATAGATCATCAATTTAATCAGTGAAATTATAATTTATCGTATTTTTTCCCATAGAAGAAGCGGCTCAATGTTACTTTTATTTTGAAAACCCTTCTACCGGAAAACACAAGGTTGCTACAGCTAGCTTAAATGTGCACACCACCAAACGCCACATTTAGCCACTAATTTAACCTAAAATATGTCACTTTGGGGAGTTTATGTGTACATTTAGATGAAGTAGGCCGAGTTAAATAGTTTGTATGAACATCTTAGAGGGAAAATAACGCGTTTAAAGTTGTGTTTTTGTCGAAAGTTGACGGCGGTGTAACGAGGATTTGTGTTTACCGGACGAAAATGTTCTAAGGTGGGAAACGGGTTTCAGTTGGAAACTTCATCTGTTTAAGAGATAAATTAGTTGTATGAAAATGATATTAATATTTTTATTTCACCACAAGGATGGTAACAGTCTGTGTGCATGTGTCTTTTATATAATTAGAGACTTTATAGTGAGGAAAGTTATTTAATTTATTAATTAATCCAGCCAGCTGCTTATTTCATCAATTAATCGATTGATTATTTGTTTATAAATTGTCGTAAATGCCAACCACGTTACTAATACTCAACGTGATGTCTTAAAACAGCTAATTTACAAATGAGCTCAAACTGAAATGGAAAAAAAAGTCACAAAATGTTGAATTATTTTATTCACTTATTATTGTTTTATTTATTGATGAGCTGTTGAACTTGTCAGCACTGCCAACAGATAATCAATGATTTGCAACATTAAAGTAAAAAAGTAAGCAGGTATTTTCATAATTTGCTCATGAGCTGCAATAAGGAGAAGTTAAGCAGCCTTATTTTCTAAATATCTAACAGTTAAATGCATATCAAAGTGATTATTAGCCTCTTTTATCAATAAAGTGGTCCGTCTGTGCTCTCACCATCACCTCACTGTCTCTGTCTGCCACCTCCTTCCTCACAGATGCCTTCTTTTGACTTTCTGGATAAGGTGGAGCTGTTTGTGCGGGCGGGAACGTATCCTGTGGACGCATCGAAGAGCTCGAAGAAAGTCACCAGAGCTGCCAGCAAAAACTTCACCTATAAAGGTATTTCAGAGCCGCTCGGGCAGGTGACACCGACGTGCCTCTCACATTTAGGAAAACACTCCTGTTCCTCAAAGTGCAGAGCAGTTAAAACCTCTGCAGCCCAGTTTCTCTCCATTTTCACAGTGACTACAGGGTTTCTTCTGGAGAAAGTAGCTGCAAGTGAGCGAAGGGGTTAATCAGAGACGTGATTATGTATTAATTATTAATTATTAATGATAATAATGATTATCTTCTGAGAAAACACACTGCTTAGAAATCACAGAGACACATCTGGACAAAATCTGTAAACTGTAAAACACGGTACAGCAGAAACCATCAGGGGTGTCCTGCTTTGTCCTTTTAAAATATTGATGACAATGATGACAATTTAATTATCTGAGCAACTAACTTAAATAAGATGGAAAAAAAACTAGTCAAGGTATGGAGAGAGGTTTGTCACATCAAAGTTTATTTCTATAGCCCTTTCCAACAGCCCAAAGGGTGACCAAAGACAATTAAAAACAAAGGAATCATTTTAAAAACAGAATCATGACTTAAAATAGCAACAGCAGTAAAGTAAACAATGAAAATAGACAGCACTGAAACACTAAAATATACATCTGAAAGTGAATACATAATTCACCTAACCAACAAATAAAAGATAGGATAAAATAAAATAAAATGTCACCATGCAGCTAGGTATTAAAGGTTTTGAGTTTCGATTTGAAAAGACCCAGGTCAGTGAATACAAACAGGAGCCAACAGGTGTCTCGTAAATTGAAATTTGAACGATTGTGCAATGATTTGTACAAATGCATATTTATAAATCACTGGGAAAAATTGCAAAGCAAGACGGAAGAGTGGCGGTCCGGTCCAGGTTCAGTTCCCCCGAGTTCAAATAGTCCGAAATCTAAATTAAAGTCTGGATAAGGTTTAAAAAAACTTTATTAGAGTAAAATAAATGTCCTTATTGTTTATTGTGAGTCTCTAGACTAAATACGTTTAGCCTTTTGGGTCTTGACTGCATTTTCCTCCAGATGGGCGTCTGTGGCGACGCTATCGAGGCCGCCTCCTCCGCGTCGTCAGGAGCGACGAGGAGGTGAGGGAGGTCCTGACCCGTTACCATGACAACAACAACCACGCCGGACGGGTGCGGACAGTGAAGGAGATAATGGTGACTTTAGATGATGTCATTTCAAATCAAAATCATTTGCTTGTGTGATTTTCTTTTCTGTACGTGTTGTTTGATCCGTACCTTCCTCCTCTTCCTCCTCCAGTTGATGTATTACTGGGTCGGAGTGACGGAGGCGGTGAAGAACTGGATCAAAGCTTGTGCCGTCTGTCAGAACCGAGGTCCTGCCGAACCACCCGACCGTTTCTGCCTGGCCTACGGCTGCGACGCTTCCAGCTACGTCCACCCCGAGCTCGGCTTCCACAGGTCAGAGGTCACGGGTTGTTCTTAGTGCAAAACTTTGACCTGATTATAACGTGAATCAAAATGGTTTCTGCTCTTGATGGTTATCGTTCGTCAGCCTCAGCTCCAGTTAGGCTCAGCTGCAGTTTCGGCTGTTAAGTTAAGGGAAATTTAACTGACATTCCTGAGTGACTGATCCTCTGAGAGTTGTGAAAGCATGTTAGACATTTTTAGGTGAAGCTGTGACGCTGAAATCCACTTTCAAATTTGTAAAACCTTTATTGTGATTGATAAAATGCAAAAAAAAGGAGATTTCTGCTTTTTTTTTCTCAAATCTGGACATGTTGGAACCTCAATCCAATCCAACTTTATTCATAAAACACAAGCAGAATAGCAAAATCATGAAATAACACAGTAGAAACACATTAAGTTCAACAATTTAAAAGACAAAAGGTGCTCTAGGTGTGAAAAAAGCTCAATTTTCAACTTCTATCTCCATTTTTTGCCTGTTCTCACATAGAATAAAGGTTTTAAAAATCTGAAACTGTGTCTTAAAGGATCTCTGGTGTCTGTGGGATATTATTGTCCAGATTTGACCCGTCGTAGTAGAGTTGATTTTGATCAGGACCTGGTCCAGTGTGGTCTTGATGTGAAGAAAGCAGTGAAATCTCCCTTTTTTGTTAATGAGAATAAAACAGGACCCTAAGATGGAGCCCTGCGTTACTCCACAGGCTGACAGGACTTTCCTCCTTCTGTGCTGCAGGTTTCCAAAGGAGGCGGAGCGACGGCGAAGGTGGCTGGCGGTGGCTCAGCGGGACGAAGGCTCGCTCCGCACCACCTCCCGCCTCTGCTCGAGACACTTTGAGCCGTCCTGCTTCGCTCTGAGCGAGGAGGGTCAGCTGACGCTATCACGAGACGCCGTACCCACCATTATCCCCGTGAGGGCGCAGGAGGACGAGGTGACACAGCGAGGCGTTATTCAGTCAGCACGGTGTCTGATCGGCAGCTGCAATGATTAGTCTGCTACTAGTTTGATCATCGACTTATTATTTAAGCAAAAATACCATAAATTTGATTATTCCAGGTTCTCAAATGTCTAAATTTGCTGCTTTTCTTCATTTTGCATAAAAATAAATTGAATAATTTGGGGTTTTTAACTATTTTTTGGACAAACCAAGATATTTGATGAGCTCTAGGATATTGTGACGGACATTTTCCACTGTTCTCAGATGTTTTACAGACCAGATCAGATTAATCTGGAATAAAAATAATCATTTGGGCCTGAGTTGGCTGCTGTGACCTGATCAGGTAAACCTCCTTGGTCTTCAGGTTCCTGTCCCTTCAGACGAGGACTTCCTCAGCTCCAACACCCTGGAAGACCTCCTGTCCACGGCTGCTGCTGCTGCAGAACCCACAGACGCCTCCGAACCGGCCTTTGATCGCTCTGAAACACCCGTGGAGCTGCAGGAACACCAGTACTGCCTCCCTGCTCCCAACCCAGAATCCCGGGAGGTCCAGACAGTGACGGACAACAAGAGGAGGAAGGCGATCATCGAGCCGGGCTTCAAGGCTTACAACCAGATTGCCAGGTAGACACGCGATCACCTGACCAATATCAGCCTCATGTTAACATCATCTTTATATTTAATCGAGCGTGCTTTTATTTTGTGTTCTGCAGCTACCTGAGCCACAGGGTCTTACCCATGCAGAGCAAAAAAAGCAGAGGTTCTTTAAAAAGGATGGCCAAGCGCTTTGGCCTAATAGGTGAGTGGAAACTGAGCTTCACCCATTTTATTTTACTCCTTTTAATCCTCAATGAGCAGATTATTGTATCTAATTAAGCTGAAATACCTCTTTAGAAACATCTCTCTTCTGTCTCAGATGGCGTGCTGATGTACACACGAGCCTCTCTTCCTCTCAGAGTGCCGCGCAGCCGACAGGAGGTTTGCACAAGTTACTTCTATAGTGTTTTTATTAAGTTCAGATTAGTCCTGATTAAGTGCTGCGTAGCTACAGCAGCTTAAAGTTTGCTGCTCGCTGGTTTGGACCAAAACTACCATCAAACTGTCTTTGTCTTTCACAGCTTTCTGTGAATGTTCAGCAGCAGCGAAATGTGTTCACAAAGTTTTGAAATAATCACAATAATCTGAGGACAGTCTAAAAGGTTTAAAGTGCAGCTACGATGAGGACGGACCAGAATTTAAGTTCAAGTCAACTTTTTTGTGTATTTCTTTCCAGCTCACCACTGGAATAATAACAATTAACTTAAATTTTAATGAGTAAAACAAAAACAAAACGAGCTTGCGGTGAAAAACACTAGACCTCCTCCTCATCTCACCCATTTCGCTCCTGTTTCTCCATTCTTTTTGACCGATATAATCCCAGGTGGTGCCATTTCTTGTCCTCACGCTGCCACAGTGCTGATTAAAAAGGGCAGCAGACTTTAGCTCAAACCGTCATTAAGGTAAATTGGTCAAATAACTAAACTAATAAACTCCCTCACACATGCAGTTAATCAAACAATAACACGTCAATTTAAGTAAAGGTGGCTCCAACAGAATTAAAGCCAGTATTTCAGTAATTTAGAGATTATTTCCTGCTGTGACCGGTTTGTAATCGTCTGTGTTCAGGTCCTGTCTAAGTCTCAGTACAGGTAAATCACATAAAGGCTAACAAAGCTCCAGTGACAGCTGAACCAACCTTTTGATTCCAGGTGAACTCGATCCTGGAGCAGTTCCACGACAACCAGGGGCACCACGGCCAGGGGATCTGCCAGCGAGAGATCTCCAAGCACTTCTACTGGGCCAGCATGACCCGGGACCTGGCCCGCTGGATCTCCAGCTGCCACACCTGCCTCAGCAGGACCAAGAGGAAGTGGCTCCGCTGCAGCGTCTACAACTGCACCAACTGCTGCGGGCCGGTGGAGAGAGGGCTGGGCCTCACCTTCCACAAGTACGAGCACCTTCTAGTCACCCTGCAGGATGAGCGGACAGGAGCGGACGCTATGGTTCGACAGCTGACGAGCCCATGAGTTTCTGTAGCCAGACACCATATTTGATCCTTTTCTTTTTTCCTTGTAAGGTGAAGAAAAAGTATAAAAGTCCACTTTTCCTCCGCTAAAATTTGAATACAGGTCAGTTTGTGCAGGAAGAAAATGAAAAACTAGCCATCACAGACAATCTTGCACTCATCAGCCACAGCAAACCTGCCCGGCCTTAAAGCACAAGTATAAGTTTGAGTGTAAGGATTTCTCATCATCATTCATTGTGTTTTTGTGATTCAGATAAATCTTTAGCACCAGCTCCGATGCTAAGCCTTTTCTTTAGTCACAGCACAACTTATATTTTACAATTGCACAGCACTGATTTTCATGTTGATCATCAGAATCAGTCTAAATCTAAAGCTTATCTTTATTTTTGAAGACACAAACCCGCCCTCTCAAATCCTTTAAATCATCGGGAAAAACACGCCTTAGAAAATATATATATAAAACTCTAATCCGACTGTTTATTGTTTTAATAAATTCACCTGGAATGCTATTACAAATATTTAATCTTTACTAAGATCTCACCTGTTTTTAGTTGAATTAGTGCTTTAACACTAGCTTAGGTAGCCGAACAATCTCATTTTTTTGAGAGAAGAAGTTTATTTTCAATAGTTGAGCCGTCTTTTCTGATCTCTTAATCTAATCTCTTTGATCAGGGAAAGTTTGAAGTGTTTGTAATTTACTCTACTAAATTTATCATTCAGTTAAATTATAATTTATTTATCAATGCCATAGTTTATATTGGCATTACTAAAGCATCCATCTAGCTAGTTACATACGTCAGAAACAAACTAACCATGACTGCCACCACTAGTCTCTTCCAAGAGCCACCAAATGAATCATTTTCAGTCTTTAGAAGAAGACAAAAGAAAACCTATAACTTGGTTTTCTCCTGGTTAATTCTGTCACTCTGTCTAACGTCCTCACCCTCAGGTTTCCTCTGCACAACGTGGCCCTGCTGGCTCAGTGGCTGAAGGCCGTCGGCCGCTCTAACTGGCATCCTCGGCTGCGGTCGTCCGTTTGTTCGACCCATTTCACCGAGGACTGCTTCGACCGCGGCGGGGAGAAGGTGGCCCTCCACCCAGGAGCAGTGCCCACGCTCCTGGTCCACGGCGACTCAGCAGTAAGCCACACGAGCTGCTTCCTATCGAATATACAGATAAGATCCCCGATTACTGAATTAAGTAGATGAAACAGCTCCTGCACTGTTTCTGTTTTTAAAAGCTTGAGTTGTGTCTGTCTTCCACAGACTCCATCCAGAGGTCCGACCCAGCCTGCTGTGGGGGAGGAGGTAGGCTGTAGGTGGGGTAAACGATTAATGGCTAAAGGGAGTCGTCAGTCCATCACTACAGTGTATTCTAATGATCCGTCCCTGTGTGAGCAGGCCTTTTTTGCCAAGTACGATGCCGTGGAGCTCTACCTGCGCAAGCGTGTTTATCCCCCTGGACTGAGCTACGTGGAGAAGAACACCTTCAGGAGGTTCTGCAAGAAGTTTGGCATCAAAGGTTTGTGCAAAGCAGCATTTTGAATTAGATTAGTTTTATTTACTGCAAAGCATTTCTGGTTCCAGCTCCTTAAATATGAGGATTAAGTGCGTTTCTCTGTTTTTTGTCATTATAACTTGAATATCTTAAGGTTTTGGACACTTGATTGAAAAAACAAAACATTTGGAGGCATCAGTTTGAGCTCTGGGAAGAGATGAGATTGACATATTATAGAGTAAATGAATAATCAATCAGTCAATAAATAAATAATCTGTAGTCGCTCTTTTGCTAAAATAAGAAAAACCTTAACTCTGCTGCACAAAATGATGCTTTTCCTCCATTTTAGTTATTTTTCTAATATTTCGTCTTGTAGTTCAACCTCTTCATTTCACAGTTATTCAAATTAAACAGCCAGAGACAATCAATTAAACTTGTCACGACTCACAGACAGCCTGTAACGAGGGGTTTGAATAAAGGAGTCACAGCCAAAGAAAGGTAGAGAGCGAGTGCTTTATGTAACTTTATATCATAACTCTGTGTCTGTGTTATCATTAAGTATGGAGAAGGAGTTTTCTTAGAGATGTCACCATTCAGACAAACATCTGTGTTGCACCTGACTCCTGTAACGCTTCACTATCGGTTTCCCAGATGACGAGCTGCACATGGTTAGAGGAGACCGGGTGCGCTTGGTTCTGAGGAGCAGGCAGCAAGTTGAAAAGGCCCTGATGGATTATCACAACGAGCTGAACCACCTCGATGTCAACAAGTGCCTCAGATTGCTCAACGAAAGGTGAGAGGGGATCACCTTCGCCAAAGCTGGATGAAACTTTTTTTAATCTTGCAAGAACTCAGACAGATAGAAACCTCCATGAACACTGATGCAGGTGGTTGATACAGACTCGAATACATCATATTTTACGATTATATGTCATCAACAGAGATTTGATGTGATTTTAAAGGATAACTTCTGTATTTTTAAACCTGGGCCATATTTTTTTTTTTACTTATTCTGGGTTTAAAATGAGTGGTAGGTAGTAAAAGTGTTGAAACTGGTCCAGTAGATCACCTCAGATCCTTTGGGACAACTGCACCTGATCACAGTAGGTCCACTAAAAGAGCTTGTTTGATCCACTGACAGGCTCAGAGTGTTATTCTAAGTGTGTGACAGCATCATGGAAAGGATCCCTACAGAGAGAGACCTGGAAGATCCTTTTGGTTTAACCACAAACAGCACACACACCAGACTACATTCACTAAAACAGGGATTTTACCTCATTTAACCTCACAGGACACAGGAGTTGCTGATCTACTGCTGCCTTCATCAGTAAGTTTGGTTGTGTTATTATGACTGGTGTTTTGAAGGGTTAGTTCAGATCCAACAAAATATTTTTGCAACACATAGTAACACAAACAAAGTAACCGATCGAGGAAGTGGTAGATGCAGGTAAAATTACTGTTTTAGTGAATGTAGTCTGGTGTGTGTGCTGTTTGTGGTTAAACCAAAAGGATCTTCCAGGTCTCTCTCTGTAGGGATCCTTTCCATGATGCTGTCACACACTTAGAATAACACTGAGCCTGTCAGTGGATCAAACAAGCTCTTTTAGTGGACCTACTTTGGTTTGAGCTGATCCAAAGCATCACAATAGAGCCATTGTACCCCGTTTGTGGCTGCTGGCTGAGATGATCTACTAGAGCACATTTTGAAACCCAAAACAGGGTCCAGGTTTAAAAATAAGTTATCTCTTGAGTCTGTTTACGATGAACACCTGATATTGTATGATTAAGACACAAACAAGCAAACTTAATGCTGGGATCACTCCCGGTTGTATTGATAATGAGCTCATGATGTCGTGACACAGGTACTTCTGGAAAACCATGAAATCTGACGTGATCCTGTGGATCAACAGCTGCTCGCAGTGCAGCAAGAAGAAGAGGAAGAGAACGGAGACAGAACCGGGAGGATCAGAGTCACATCTGGAGGCGCTGACATCACCGCAGATACGTGACGACTTGGACAGGTGTGTGTACCGGCAGCGTTAACAGTGTGAGCAGCTATAACACAATAAGCTGTAGAAGTGAGTCTCTGTCTGTACCTTGGCAGTGGGAAGGACGAGGACGGTTACAGCGATGATGACGGCAGTGGGAATGTTGGTGATGAAGAGACGCCGCCAGCAACAAACTCGGAGGACACAGTGGTGGGAGCACATGTAATCTGTAATTCTGTTTCCAGATTACAGATTCAACTCCTCATACTTGTTTACAATGAAATATAATCTAGTCAGTAAAGTTGTAACCCTTGAAATTTCAGTCCTGATTAATTTGGACCCCCCCCCCTGGTTATTATTGTACTACTACTCTTTAAGTGCTTTTTAGGAAATACAACAAAAGATCAACTTTACAGTGCAGCCAAACAAATTCAAAATTTTGATTTTGATTTAATACAATAAGAAAAGAAAAGATAATCCTTCATTAGTACCACGACGGGGAAATTTACATGCTGCTGTAAATTAAAAATGCTGCCAAATGAGGGAGTTTTTAATGTTCGATCAAAGCTAATTAATTAATAACTGCTAATTATGCAGAATGGCAAAGTTATATTATTATGGAAGGGTGTAGTGTTCTGTTTATCTCACATACTTATATACATCATATGGTTTTTTTAAAAAGTAAAATGAAGTGAAAGTACTAAATATTTCCCTCTGAAATATAGTGGATTTGAGGTAAAGAAACAGTAGATAATAAACACTACAAGTTTTTCCAAACTGTATAAAGTGCATTGTGTTTCCTGTGGCTCCTTCACAATAAAAGCCACCACATGTTTTGCCGGTTGCATGCTTTTAATGTGAAGCAACAAACAGTGAGGCTGATAGCCTATATATACAGATAATATACAGCGAAGCGGCCAACAAGGTGATGCACAAATTGAATCTGAAGATTCTGTTGATACAGAAAATAAGAGACCAATAAGACTGACCGATCAGAATCAAGTAAGAAACCGTAACAGTAGCTGTTGTTTCCTGTGAATCCTTGACGCGAAGGCCAGTGTGGGAACGGCAGACCCCGCCACTAAATGATTTTGTGAAAGTCACGATTATAACAAATGATAAGCTATCTCTGAATACTCTTCCATTGTTGGGAAAGATCACATCCTGCTCTGAGAAACTGAGTTCAGATTATTTAACCTTCTGTTTCTCCCCTCAATCTTAGGAAAAACCTTTGTCTCCTCAGCCTGTAACTCCCATCAACCCTCAGCCCAGAATTCCCATCCTCCTTCATCTAAGAACTCCCATCAACTTCCAGCCCAAGACTCCCATAATCCTCCAGCCAAGGACCCCCAACGCCCCGTTGGTTGCAAGACTCTGGTCTGTCAAGAGGGCGACCAACAGTCCAAACGTTCAGCCTGAGGACCAAAGCAGCGTCCAGGTTCAGGTGAAACCTCAGCTGGAGGAGCGAACGCAACCTCAGGACCAGAAGGAAACAAGAGGCTCTCAGGGCAGCGCCAGGACTCATCGTTATGTCAGAGTCCCAGAGGAACATGGACCACCAGACCTTCCACAAACCGCAAGCACGCAAGTTCAACCTCCAAGCCGAAGCAGAGGAGGACTCAAGGCCCAGACCCACATGTCGACTCACGGCTGCGTCAGGCTCCCGGAGAAGAGGAAGGGAGACCTGGAGGCGGGTTCTTCGGCTAAGAGGAGCTCCAGCGGCGGCCTGGAGCCTGTGGTGGCCCCCAGCACCAAACCCTGGCCCGTCTTCACCATCACCGGCTCTGCCCCAACACGGACGGCCAAGCCCCCTCCAGAGGACGACAGGTACGACACGAAATACCGCAGACCCCCCTTCTGACCTTCCTTTACAGCTTTACTAGCTAATGAGTGTGTCTTGGTCGTGGTGGAGTTACTGCAGGTGTATCTGACAGCTGTGTGTGTGCGTGTGAGCAGCTCTGCTCCCGTTCGGAGCCCCAGGAGGCCACAGGCCCGGACGATCGTCCAGCAGTGCAGCAACGCCAAAGTTAAGACCAAACCAGCTGTGGACGGGGCCGACGCTCAGTGGGCAGAGGTGTGTGTCTGTTTATTTTCTTCATTTATCTGAAATATCAGCTTGGGATGAGCTGCGATATCAAAAGTTGTTTTATCTTTTGGCTCAAATATTCCAACAACTGATTTTCATGAAATGTGGTTCATGCATTCATCGTCTTCAGAGGATGAATTCAATTACCTTCTGTGACCTTCTTCTAAAACTAAGGGTCACTTCCCTGACATTTCTCAACACTTTATCTTTATTTCACCGTGATTAGATAGAGATGAATACAGGAATTGTTAACAAAGACCCTCAGGTTTTTTCAGTTCATTTATATGGAGCCTTTTGAAAGCAGGCGTCACAAATGGCTTCACAATAGAACAAAGAGTCAAATAACAGACAGAGCAACACACTACATGCAGATATCCTGCTGAAAACACAAGAGAAAACAAATGAAACAAAATTAACCGTGCAGCATTGAAATAGAGGTGACCAGGGTACATATATACATTTATACATAGGGTACATACATCCACAAACAGCCGTTATATCGCTCTCTGCACACACACCAGACTACATTCACAAAAACAGGAATTTTAGCTCACAGAACACAGGAGCTGCTGGTCTACTGTTGCCTTGGTCAGTTAGTTTGTTTGTGTCATCGTGTGTTACACAAATAGTGAGTTGAATCTGAATGAACTCTTTAAAAAAACACCAAAGTCAGACAATATGACAAAGATGCTAATTAATTAATCCAGCAGTCGACCAGCAACACCTGTGTTCTGTGAGGTAAAATTAGTGTTTTTGTCAATGGAGTCTGGTGGAGGCTCAGAGTGTTATTGAGTGTGTGACAGCATCATGGAAAGGATCCCTACAGAGAGAGACCTGGAAGATCCTTTTGGTTTAACCACAAACAGCCGTTACATCGCTCTCTGCACACACACCAGACTACATTCACAAAAACAGGGATTTTACCTGACAGAACATGAGAGCTGCTGCTGTATCGCTGCCTCCTCGTTGTTCACCGTGCTTCTCTGTCCTCAGATCCAGGAGGGGCTGGTTGTGTATGTGTGCTTCTTCCACGGAGCCACAGAGGATGTCACTGACGAGATGGGTAAGGTGTCTTTTTACGCCGAAGCCTTCACTTTCTCCAAATGTTATAATCCGGTTACAGGAAGTTGTTTGTATCTGAGATATTTGGGTGTCTTGTCGTCAAGGATTCAGCCTCTTCTGTCTTTTGCTGTGGTCTCATCAACAGCAAGCAGTCTGATGACCACCAAACTTTTCCGTAAAGACTCCGGGCACTCGGTTTGCGTTCTCGACCTTCCCGGAAGCGTTTTATTGATCCCGCAGGAGTCCCTGCTCGGGGAGCCGGTGACCAAGAGAAGGATTCAGTACAAGGGGGGATGTGAGCCGTGGTGGGGCGCCCAGCTCTTCTCAAACCTGGTGTCCGCCTGCAGCGAGCTCATGTCCGGCTCAGTGAAGTGCACGAAGGCAGGCGTGAAGGTGGAGCAGGGAGTCTACGGACAGAAACAGGAGATCGTCCTGAACTCTGTGGAGCCACTGACGCTCCTGTTGGAGTTCTGAGGTCCTCCTAAATCCGGATCGGACGACCTGAGTCCAGTCTTGTCTTGAGAACACGTCCTGGACTCCTGTTTTCACTACAACTTCTAAAACTCCTTGTCAAGATGTCTGAAGGTTCTCGATCTCCTGCAGATAAACCTAACACTCAGTTTTCGTTCTTCTGAACATCAAATTTCTTTCTTTCTCTTTAGATTTGCATTTCTTCTTGAAGTTTCTCCGGCTGTAGTCATCAGTCTCTTATTGGTTTGTTGGCTCACAGTAACCGTTTACCATCACTGGACAAAACTCTTCTGCTAACCCTCTCTGGGAACCCTGGGGGTGTTGATTTGACCACCAGTTTGTAAGCAAGGACTTTTATTGATGGATAACAAATCTAATTTAATGGTAAATCTTCAAAATTGCCTTTTTGATAAGTAGGAAACTTCACAAGTGTACAGGAACTGTGGAACTAAACTCAGGAGCTGAAAATTCCTTTTGTTTGTTCCTGTTTTCGCATTTGAAGAACCTTAAAGAAAGCAACAGTTTTCACAAAGGAGGCAGCAACAACCAAAAGTCATAGCGTTATTTTTTAGGTATATTTCTGCTTCAGAGCTGAACCGACATGAAACAATCAGCAGAGCCTCCTGGAGAACTACAAACCTTCAAGCACCCTTTTTTTTTTCTGTTTGCATGCACACCGCCAATAGAGACGCTGAAATCACAGAGCCGGCTCGTGGTTGGTTTAGCAACGTTAACATTACTCTGTCGCAGCTTCCCTGTTGTCCTCAGAGATCTTTGTTTCATCCTCTTTGCTGAAGAACATTTACATCAGTGAAGGTTCCTCTGAAGGAGGAGCTAAAAAAAGAAGGTCTAAAGAAGAACGATCGCTCTCAGTTCAGGTTTCTTGTTTTCTCATCCACGTTTGCCTTTTAAAAACCCAGAATTATGTTTTTAACGTAACATGAGATTTGCTGACAAGAAGAAAAATGTACACGCTCGAACTTTAAGTGACATTAACGTCAAATATAATTTAGTTCACTGCTGCTGTGTTTAAAAAGAAAATGTTTGTGCACTAGTTTATTCCTTTTGTTCATATTGTATCATTCTGTACAGTTGGGAGGAAAAATCTCAATATTAAATAAGTATTTCTCAGTATTTTTCATTCATGAAGTTATTGATAATTTGTTATTTACTTCTACTAATCAGTTCAGTTATTGGCAAATCACTCCACTACATTTATCTGACAGCTTTAGTTATTAATTCCTTCACAGATTCATATTAATATTCAAACTTTAATCACCAAATAAACCCAGATGAACGCATCATCTTGATTAGCAGAGATCTAATTCACCAAAACATCTGCATGAAAACAAACTGATTATATCAAGAGCAGGAAGTAAAGTGACAAAGAAAACACTCATTCAGTCAAATGATCTTATTTTGATATTTCATTTTATTTCAGTCAGCATTCAGACAGCAGCCCGGTTTCACTTTCTGACCTTTAAACGTTTAAATTAAGAAAAATACAAACACAAATCAAATTTCATGGCTGCTGCACTTCTTCAGGTTTAAAGCTGCTGCTGGGAGAAGCTCTCTCTCTCTTTTTGTGGTGGGGAAGACAAAAGGAAATAAAATTCTACAAAATTCAAAGCTCACACGGCCGACGTGCCTGAAAACAACGTTTTCATTGTAGGTAAACATCTCTTTATATTTCCTAACCACAAAACTGTCACTGGTTAAGTTTCATAAACAGTTTGGAGAAAAAATTATGAATTAGAATCGGAAAATTAATTGTTTGAGCCTCAGTCTGTCAAACACTTTCTTCGTTCCAGCTTCTCAAATCTTAAATAAATAAATAAATATATTTCATTAAATGTTTTGGAGTGTTGGTGAAACAAAACAAGCTAAAAAAAAAAAATCTATGTTTTCAAATCAATAATTTGTAGATTTAAAGAAGTAACTATAAAAATAGACGTTAGCTGTAGTCCTAGAACGGACTGGAATTATTTGGATAAACAACATTTTTCTGTTTGCAACAAAGTTAATAAATTATTTAACTTTATTAAATAAGATTTTATATATATTCTGAGCATTGTAATCATAATCGGCAAGTTTTAACGAAAAGCAGGCGGCTCTTTTACGATTTTAAATGCTGCCACTCAAAATCTGTGCACGTTTTAATCCCTCTATTCAATAAACTTCCCTCCATTTATTTGTTTTCTAACCGTTTTTCTCGACGGATGTTACTGTCAAACTCAAAACACTTCCTGCAGATGCTTCACAATAAAAGCCCTTAAATCAGAGGGAGGATAAAGGGCATTTCACAGAGTTTCCCGTGCGAGCGGTCTCACCCTCAGTGCTTCTTTAAACCAGACTTATACCCTCTGTGGGTTTCATGCTTTTAACTGATGCTCATCTATCACTGGATTAGTTCTCTGTTTCTCCCTCCTGGTAAAACTCACATCTCTCGTGCACCCTGGAATCTGGGAGTCGCTCTAATCTTCACGTCATCGTCCAGTAACTCGTGTTTATAAGATTTGTGACTTAATACTGTTGTTGTCGGAGGGAGAAGTCTGTTATCTTAAACCGCAGCAGCCACCTGACGTTGTTCATGTTTTTTTAATACCTCTCCTGCTTCCGACTCTGCCGCCTTCTCGCTTCAGGAGGAATAAAAACCAACTGTGCCTGTTGTTTCCCCGATGGCGTCCTCTTCAGTCGCCCTCCCACACGCAGTCACACTCCCGCAGAGGGTTCCTCTGGCGCATCGTGGTGATGACGGTGATCCTGTTCTCCGACAGCTCCCGGAGCTGGTTGATCAGCTCCTGCACGCAGGGGCTGGGCCACGGGTGACCGTTCAAGTAATCCCTGAGGATGAAGGAGCGCTCCACCAGCAGCTCCAGCTGCACCAGGTGTCGCAGCCGGTGGAGGCTCAGCAGGTCTTTCTCCGGTTCTCTGCGGAAAAACCTCAGGGACAAAGAGGAGGAGGAGGGGGAAGACTGTCACTGTCTGTGGAGGCACGATCACTTTAAAACCTCTGCTTCTTTTCAGCAAAGGCTGGAGCCTAAATACAACTGAAGGACTTCTTATACAGAGCGTTTAAACTCTGTATTCTCTGATATTGTATTTTTTTTCTAAGTGAGAAGGAATTTAATTACTATTTTTTTGGAAAAGTAATCTGTTCCTGCTTATTTTTTTCAATTAACTTACTTATTTGATGTATAAAATGTTAGAAAATAGTGAAAAATACTCCATATATACACTATATACTATATCTAAATATACTATACAAGTTCCTTGAGGCCATGGTGATGTTTTCAAATGTCTTTTTTGACAAACCTACAAAACTTATAATATATAAATATTCATTATAATCATTTTAAAAACTAAAACCAGTGACCTCATATTTTATATATTGCTTCTAGATGGTAGTTTAAACATCACAAACATCATCGAATATTCACTTTTCATGTACAACCAAGATTTGCAGCACAGCACAGGACGCAAAATAAATCAGTTAATCATTGAAATAAGAAGAACTGCACTGTGGTTGATCAGACGTGAGACAAACCCAAAACGCAAAGGATTTTGGGTAGCAGCCTCCGTGAGCTGGAATAACGTCCCGTGTGGCTCACCGTATCCGGAGCGTCCTGAGCTGAGGGAACAACATGGGGATCCGCCTGCAGAGGCTACCGCTGGAGCGGTTCTGCTCGATGTCGAGGTGCTCGAGCGCCGGGACTTTGGGCGCGATGGAGTCCATGTCCTTCAGAGTTATGGCCACACGCAGGGTCAGCCGGGTCACGCTGGACGGGATGGTGGTCGTATAGACGGCGAGAGAGTTACCGCCTGGGAGGACAGGAAACAAACCTTTTTACTTTATTTGTCTCTGACAGGCTCAGATTGTCTCTGACAAGGATCCGTACAGAGTGAGACCTGTGAGGTCGTTTTTGTTTAACCACAAACAGCCGTTATATCGCTCTCTGCAAACACACCAGACTCCATTGACAAAAACAGTGATTTTACCTCACAGAACACAGGAGCTGCTGATCAGAACACTGGACTTTGTGTGACTTTGGTGTTTTTAAGGGTTAGTTTGGATCTGATCTAACTCTTTAAAACACCAAAGTCACAATAACACAAACAAACTAACCAATCAAAGTTTTCTGTTTGGTTGTGGTTTTACCACAAGCAGCTGTTATATCACACCAGACTCCATTGACAAAATCAGTAATTTTACCTTGCAGAACACAGGAGTTGCTGATCAAACTGCTGCCTCAGTCGGTCAGTTAGTTTGTGTTATTGTGTGACTTTGGTGTTTTCAGAAGGTTAGTTGGGATCCGAAGTGACGTGTTAAAACACCAAAGTCACAATACAGCACTGGGACTGGTCCTCTAATCTGAACAATGTACACCAAATCTACCAAAAACACCATCAGGAGAGACGGGTGGACTCACCGATGATGGTGAGAGTCTCCAGCTGCTGGAGGGGACTCAGCCAGGAGGTGAGGCGGCACTCGATGCCCTCTCTGATGTACCTGTAGCGGACCGTCAGCGACCGGAGCGAGGTCAGGCTCCTCAGCGCGTTCTCTGGCAGGATGGTTTCTGGGTAATCCACCAGCTCCAGACTGGTCAGGGCAGGGCCGCCGTACCGGGCCGCTCCTACAGGGAGGAGGAGGAGGAGGAGGAGGAGGAGGAGGAGGAGGAGGAGGAGGAGGAGGAGGAGGAGGAAGAAGAAAGTTTACAGACTGAACAATTCATCATTTCAGGTCTGGGTGATGAACTTTTCGGTTGCCAGGTTGTGTCAGGCTGCTGTTTATCCTCCTCCACCATCACACTTCAGTCTGATTAGTAAGTAAGTCTCATAATTATCTGATTATTAGTTAATTAATAACACTACTTGTTCCACAGTAGCCTAAAGTTGAATTTATCATCATTTATACAGAGTGGTCATGTGATTTGTGGGTAAAATGTGCAGACAAAGAGAAACCACAACATTGTCCCCCCCCCTCCTCCGGTAAAGGGGGCAGGTAGCCGGCTGACCTGGATGCTCCGGGTCCGGGGGGCTGAGGTAGTCGTCGGGCAGCGGCTCCGGCGGCTCCCCCCTCATCCCCCAGGACAGGTGCTTCAGCTTCCCCAGGCTCAGCAGCAGGCTGTGGAAGACCCCGCGGGGCACCGGCCTCACGGTGTCCAGCCCGTAGCCCTCCCCCTGCTGGTGGAACAGCAGGTGCCGCAGGTTCACCATGCGTGACACGGTGTTGATGAACTCCACCGTGCACGGCAGCCGCACGTTGCACACGCTCAGGTGCGTCAGCCGCTCCCGCAGCTGCTCCCCCAGACTCAGCCCCAGCATCGCCTCGTCCCAGGTGGCGTTCCGCACCCCGAAGTCCCTCAGATCCGGGAACCGCGACAGGATGTCCAGGTACTTCTCCTTGTACAGCCGCCCTCCGTCCACGAACACGATGGCGGTGAGGGAGGGCAGGAACTTGACGAGCCGCCGCCACTCTTTGCGCCGCAGGTGCCGCACCGCCACCCGGGTGAGCTTGCGGTGGCGCAGGGTGTCCCAGAAGCCGTAGGTGTAGCGGCGCAGGTCGGTCAGCACCACCGTGTGGTCCCTCCACAGGGACGGGTGGTCGATGAGCTTCCTCAGGTACCTGCAGCAGGTGCGCACCGTGTGCTTCTCCTCCGTCGTCAGGTAGCTGAACACGTACACCCAAACTTCTAGAGGAAGCTGCCGCAGCTCCTCCATCAGTCAACCATCGGCCTCCGGAGGGCGGAAAGCGGCTCAGACGACAGCTGTAGTCCGGGGTAAAGCTGCGCTAAACTCCGCTCTGAGGTTTTAAAGTGGAATCAGCCTTTAGTTGTTGATTCCTCGCTGCCATTTAATCGGTTTTTATCTTAACATGCAGCCTTTAAAACATCTACACGCGTCGCTGCACCTGCGGGGAGACCGTCGCGCTGTGATGACGTAATTTGTTGTCGTTCTTCTTCTTCGGATGGAATTTGCGGCAGATTAAAAAACTCCACCATGAAGAAGACTTTATGAAAAAGAAAAGAATTAAACGATTAATTTAATAGTACTTATGCTAATACAAATATTTTTATATAATAATATTTTTTTATTTATGTGATGAGTTTCATACCAGATGAATTAAATAACTTGATTTGTTATTAATCAAAGTGTATTTGTTTGTTTTTGAATATTTATTGTATTGTACTATTGTTTTTATTCAATTTTTTTCCTGTTATTTCTTAAAAAATATAATTCTCTAAAACAGTGGTCACACTACAGAGAGGAACTGAAGCTCGCGTCAACAAAAATAGATAGAAAATGTAATTATGTCCTGACGGGTAAGATAATTACTGTAATATTTGTGCTGAATTGGTGCAAAATTTGGGAAAAGTGCTTGTTTCGTTGTAATCTTTACCCTCAAAACTATAAGATCGGTGCTTTCAGGCAAATTCCACGTACATAAATTACACATTTCACATGAAAATCCTGTTTTTTTTTGTTGCATTACTTGTTATATCATTTAATAGATTCCTTGAAAGCAGTTACTAGTCTGAAACATGGAAACAGTGCTGCCACTTTATTTGATCTGATTAGGACTCAGCTGACGTTCGTACCTACTTTCTCTGTACAGTCGTGTCTTTCAACAGCGCAGAATGCAGACCGGCAGGTTTAGTGTGTGTCTTTAATGAACCCTGTTATATTCTGCAGTGTTGTGTGTGCATGCAAAAGGTTTTACTGTGCAAATCAAGTGTCACCTTCTATGTCTCCATGCTAAAGAAGCTCATTTCCATCAATGTCATGGGAAAAAAGATCCAGTAAGTCTCAAAATGATGTTTTAGTATCTCAAAGTAAGGACTTAGTATCTTAAGTTACTGTACTGAGATACTATTTCATTATTTTGATGAGGTTTCCTATTAATTGGGCTTCCATACCATAATGCTGCATTCAAGACCTACACTTAAAACTGTATTTAATGTTACTTAATGTTACAGTTATTCTGTGTTTTCTTTGTAGTCTGTAGTTTGTAGATGATCTTTGTGCTCTAAGATGCTAAAACCACATTTTGGGTGATAAAGAAGTTGAAAAAAATCTTAATTATGTTTTTAAAAAAAAAGGATTCATGGGTTAGTGTAGGTGGGCAGAGAAGTTAGACTGTATAAATATAAACATCCAATCACAGCTGATCAAACGTATTTTATTTTTTTTCATTTCTTGATGTAAATTAATACATATAAATTAAAATAAATCAACACAGATATCCCTGGTGATTTGGGGGAACAGGTTTTCTGGCTACAGAGCAGGGGTCAAAGGTCGTCAGGAGCAGGAGAGGCGGAGTCATCTGCATCGTCATCACTTTGTTGTTTGAACAAAATCATCGAATAGTTTGATGACATTTTCCACAACAAGCATCTGCTTTTCCTACGTTTCCCAGCATGCATGTGCGTCTTTATGCAGGAAGCAGAAAGTCACTCACGTTTCCATGGCAGCACGTGAATAATCAGCTGTAGGTTTAACGTGGAGGTAAAGACAGAGATGATGATGAACCCTACTACTCTAAACACACGTTCTTCTCTCCTTCTCTTGCTGCTACAGCGCAGGACAAACACTCCCAAACCAGTTCACAGGACATTTTCCCAGAACAAGAAAAACTGGTCCAGTCTATGTGCTGCGACACTTTCTCTTCTAAACACTAGAAGTTAGTGATCTGCTGTTTCCTCTCTCGTGTCAAACGGTGACGCCGACCTCAGAGAACGAGCAGAGACAAAAAAAAAAGAAGGCTGCTGATGAAACACTTTGTTAAAAGAGGAGGAAACAACAACAAACCTGATAAATCAGACTGAATCACTTGTTTGTGCTCACGTCATCGTTCAATTAGCAACGAGACACTGAAAGGTGAATGTCACCATGAAACTTCCCAGGTCGATTACTGACATCAAGACTGAAATTATATATTTAAATCATAGACTGTCTAACAGAGTGTGTACAGATTTATATACAGTCTATTGTTTAAATATGCAAATGAGTATTATCTAATTGAAAGTAAACTCATTTTCATACATTTCCGGAGCAGATATGATCTGTTGATATATTAGAAGCAAAGGTTTTCACAAAGGGAACGCTGGATAACAAATAAAATGTTCTATAAATCAGGCTCTGGATGATACATGAACAAACCCCCTGTGGAAAAACCTTCAGAATTTAGAAAGAAGAAGAGAAGTGGAATCTAAAAGTGGTCCTTAAAGAATGAAAGAGGAACCTCATTTAGAGACAACGGCCTTTAAAGATATGAATTTAAAGAGAAATCTGAAGATGCGTACAGACAAAGTTCAGTAAAGTTGTGTCAGTTGTGTTTTCTTGTAGTGTCTCGCCTTGAATCACTGATAGCAGCAATGCGAGCAGCCATTATGACACCTGAAGCCAAGAAACGTCGAGTCAGGAGTCTGTATTTGTGATCCAAAAACATGTTTTTCTCATTTTCAGATCCAAATCTTGTAGCTGAGCAGATCTGTGTGACATAAACGCTCCTTTCTGCCTGTGAGTGAACATTCACACCGTTTTACTGCATATCCAGCTGATAAAGAGACAGTTTGGCATTTTGGGAAATTCTCTTTCTTTGCCGAGAGCTGAGAAGAAATATTGTTGTGCACAACCCTCTTTGAAATGGGATTATTCTTATTATAGATTTGTAGTATTACATGACGTGCTAATCAGTGAGCTTTAGCGGTGGCTAGCTAGCAGGCTAGCTAGCTGCTTCATATTTATCACACAGACATGAAAGTCTCAAATATTCTCATTGAACTCTCAGCGAGGAAGAAAATATTTCCCTAAATGTGGAACTATTGCTTCAAAAGGGTGAAATAACCATTTTGGTTCAGCATAATAAAAGAGCCTTTTCTCTCTGACTCCCTGCACTGTCGATTCAACAGTAATTGGTGATGCTCCGGTTGCCTTGGGGTAGTTGGGATTTCTTCAAGTGGGGTTGTATGAGGCAGTTGTCCGTAGTCAGTGTATCACCTACAGTAAGAAGTGAGGTGCTGCTGTGGATGGGACAGCAGAAAAATAAAATTTAGCCACCAATGGGGGAAAAAAATCAGTTTATGTGTATGCTTTCTATAAGACCACCAGACTCCATTGACAAAACCAGTAATTTTACGTTGCAGAATACGGGACTTGCTGTACTTGTTGCTTTGACTTTGGTGTTCTACCACATTAGGTGGGATCTAAATTAACCTTTTAAAACCACCAGAAATTCACACAATAACACAAACAAACTAACCAAGTGGGGCAGCGGTAGACCAGCACCTCCTGTGGTCTGTCAGGCAAAATTAAGGTTTTTGTCAATGGAGTCTGGTAGCTTGGTAGAGAGTACTGATCGGCTACAGTTCCCCGTCTGCCGGTGGAAATATTCTAAATACTGTGTACAATTAAAGTGACACTGATGGCTAAAATATGTTTTTTGCTCCTCCAGTCCACAGCAGTACATCCTTAGCTTTACCTGCGACCACCATCTACTGTAGGCAAAACACTAACGATGGATGAGTACCTCATACAACCCCACTTCAAAAAAAATCGGACTACTCCTTTAATTACCCGACCCTAAACCGTGACGTCCCTGGTTCAAGTCTGACTGGAGACGTTTGTCGTACATCATTACTTCTCCTCTCATTTCCCGTCAGGTCTACGAATAAAAATGCTAAATGCTAAATGCTAACGAATGAGGAATGTCGGCGATGTTACACACCCAGAGAGACCAGGAGGAGAGAAGAAATAATAATCGTAGCCCTGCTAGTTCAAACATTCATCGAGCATTTCTATACACGAGCGTATGGACTTTATTTTTACACAGTTTGCAAACACACCTGGGAGACAAACTGGAAAAAACATGAACGTACTCATCAGCTATTTAACTCTCCATCTGCGGCACAGCGTCCAGCAGGCTTCTCTGAATCTGACCTCGAGCCGCGGCTTCGCCTGAAAGAGTTATTTTGGAATTATTTTGGCGTCTTGTGAGTCTTAATACTTCATCAGAGGCCCAGAAACACTCACAGTCGCTTCAGTAGTCATTCTTCCTCGTTTAAAGGCAGATTCCGGTGTTTGTTCGAGTTCTTTCACTCCACGAAAAACCTCCCTCGTCCCCCACCACGGCTCCTCTACTGCGACGGCGAGAACGTCAGGATCATCCACCCGATCACGAAGTAGAAGAGGAACACCGGATACACCACCAGCGCCTTGCGGTTGGGCGGCTGGCTGTCGGCGAGGAAGGCCGTGGAGGCGAAGGTGGACCAGCCGAAGGACGCCGTCACCACCACCAGCCGCACGGCGAAGCTGACCGTCCCCGAGCCGCCGACCAGGACGATCCGGCACACCGCCATGGCCGCCGTCAGAGGCATGATGCAGTAACCCAACACGCACAGGCTCTGGAAGAAGGAGATGGTGCCGCCCAGCAGCTTGGAGTTGAGGGTGATGATGATGGAGCCGAACCAGATTATGACGAAGACCTGGAACGTAAGTGGGGAGTCAGAGGAGACGCCGTTATTGATAATCAATTCGTTTAAAGGTGCAGTTTGTAGGATTTAGTGGCATCCAGAGGTGAGACTGCAGATTGTAACCAAACCTTTAATTCCTACACGTGTGCAGGAGAACCTACGGTGGCTGACGAGGATTCACGACCTCTTGTTTGTTCTTGTGCTAAATAAGAAGTCTGATCCTCCAGCCGTCAAAATTTGTTTATCTGACTACTGCGAGTAGTTAAAGTACTTGTCATCTGTAGCTTATAAAGATTTATATCCTGAAGTATTTATGTTTCTAAGATGATACAGGGTGTTTTCACGGTTAGCATTCCCATTCACTTTAATGGTAATATTAGCATTTATGCTAGCAGTCCAAAAGCCTGGTGAAGACTACATCATGGTAGATATATTTCATGCACAGGCAGTGAGTAATAACATGTGTGTCCAAGTTATTGGACAAATAAATCGGAAGATAAAGAGTCAACCTGAAGATTTTGAGCTACCTGCACAGAGCTGCAACAATTAATCTATTAATCGATAACTTGTCCAGTATTAAATTAATATAAATCATTTCTTTAAAGAAAAAATGTCCAAATTCTCTGATTCCAGCTCCTGATTTGAGTATTTTGACTATAAACTGAACATCTTTAAAAAAAAAAACAACAGGTCTGAGGATGAGATGAAAAACAGTGATCAATATTTTCACCAAGTTCTGACATTTTATGGACCAAAACAACTAATTAGTTAGCTAATTAAGTCATTTTTAATCACCACTGCCTACCTCAGTATTATATATTATAAATATGTCTTATTCCTATATTATGTCTTATATCTTCATATTCTACTGTACACATATGGTTTCAGCCTTGATGGAGGGAGCCTGAAACTTAAAAAATCCAGACAAATACAGAATTTAAACTTAAAATCAGTGGATATTAGTGGTGCAATGATCAGATGAGATGATCTCCACTCAGAGTCTGGGGCCCTGAGGGTCTACAGGACTCCTGAACTGCGTGTTTTGAGTCCACTGTTTGGTCTGAAATATGTTATAAACACTAAAAACCGGTACCTCAGCGAACTGCGGGCCTCCCTGGTCGTCGCTGTCCGCCGCGCCGCCCTGCAGCAGCAGCGCCAGGGTCACGCAGAGCAGCAGCGGCCCCCACAGGTCCCAGTCCCGCAGCAGGGCCGAGCTCCGCTTCGGGTACAGGACGTGGACGAACTTGTTCCCCACCGCCCGCAGGTCCCGCAGGATGGTCTCCTTCACCGGCTCGTCCAGCGTGGAGAACTCGTCGTCCCCGCGCCGGGTGGAGCCGGAGACGGGCACGGAGATGTCCCCCTCCACCGGGATGTCCTCCGAGATGGAGACGTCCGACAGTCCGGCGAACGGTCTGCTGGCCTCCTCCGCCGCCGCCATTTTGCTTCAGAGCCGAGGGTTCAACGAGGGCCGTTAGTTAGCGACAGACGACTCCAGCAGAGCCCATTTACTGGATTTAGAAACAAGACAGCGACTGGCGCGACAAATGTCTCTCTGAAGCGGCGAATCCGGTTCAAGATGATCCGGCTTGTCAGACTGGCAGTCCGGGATCCACGTCAGTCGGCCGAGGGTTGTTTACTTCCGTATTACGTCACTCACGGATATCCCAATGGTGCGTTCAAGTACGCCCACCGAACTCGGATAATCCTGAACCTCTTCGTCTGCTTGTTTAGAGACCAGTTAAAAGGTGCTTTACCGCCTCCTAATGGACCGGATGTGGGCCGAGAGATTATACAGACAATAAGAAAGGGGAGAAGAAAAGATGCTTTTAGCTAATTCAGTATCTGTTATTTCTTTATAATCAATCATTTGTTTTCCTCCTGTTCAATACACACATTTATATATTTTATATTACTCTTATTTGTATTTATTTTTTTAATATTTGTTATATCCCTTGTTTCCGCACTACTTTTTGTTTGTAAAATCTTAATCTGTAAATTAATTAATCTGTTACTGTAGCTGAAGATGTTTGTAAAATGTTACGGAGTAAAAGCAGGATAAAATTAAAATACTTAAGTAAAGTAGAAAATATGTTGTTCATGACGCATGATACAATTAATAATTAATAGTTAGCAATTTTTCCAAGAATTTGTACAATTCTAATATTATACTTAACAACAGTCACACCAGTTATATGTTTTGTATAATTTGATATATAATATAAACACAATAATATATAAACCCAAGCGATAAAGTGTAATTTTCTTTAGCATTAAATAAGGATTAAGTTATTTCTCATCTTATTTTAGGTAAATACTTCATCACAAAACAAGAAATAGATGTTTTTAGTCTTGTTTTTATTGATATCATGTGAAAATTTGTCGCAAATATCTGGAAAAAATAATATAAATATATAACATGGATATAAAATTTAGTATTTGGTTAGGATGGTTATCGCGACGGTCCTTGAATGCATCACCAGCTCTGGAGTGGACGTCGAGCACTGATGACGTAGTAAACCGTCGCCCGTCGTTGTGGATCCGTGTGTTTACATCATGAAAATCTTCTTTGTTTTACACGTTTTCCTCCACAAAATGAGTCAGTTTTAACATTTGACGACACATTAAAACCCCACCAGGTTTATTTTGACCGTCTGACATGGATTCATGTCGGAAACTGGTGAAATCGGACTGCGAGGAGCTGCTGAGCCGCTTCCAGAGAACAGAATCGGTCCGTTTCGAGGTTTTCTCAAAGATATGGAGGGAAATGAATTTCTCACACATCTTCTAGTAGGTTTCACCTTTTAAATTCCTCTGTATGCTAATGTATCCGTCACTTATATATCGGTCATGTCACAGAATAAAGTGACTGCAAACTTTAATGTGTTTAATCTTTATTTAACTCAAATTTAAAATACATCTACATACATACACACACGTGTTCATCTTTGTTAAATCCACTTTATTACATCATATATCTTCACCTGTCATCTGTATTTCTTAAATGGTGTTTACATTGTGGTGAGGAGGGAAAAAAACCTGATAAAACATCCAGGAAATGACATAAAAATGTTAAATTACTAATTAGATTAAATGTAGAAATAGAGAAGGAGAGCTTTTGTAATTTAATGAGCATAATTCAATCTTTTTTTAAGTTTGAGAACAGTTTTGTTTCAGTGGGAAGATTGTTTTGTAAATTAGATTAATTAGAAGTATAAACAGAGAATATTAATATTACATGGATTCAGTCGTTTTATTGTCTGCCTGTACTAATTAATTATGATTGATCGATTACTAATTTGGTCTGTTAAAATGTAAAAAAATTGTATAAATATCCCAAAACATTACATTCACAACAAAACATAAAAAGCAAATAGTAAATTAGTCATATTTTCTAACAATTGAATATCGTAATTGCTTATTTTAGCACATTACAAATGTATATTTTATTGATTTGTGATTTCCTTTATAAATGTATAATCACTAAACCTTTTTCTCCCCTTATTAAAAATCAGGTTATATTTGCCTGAATGTTGTAATTATGACTCAGTAGCACATATTTGAGAAGTTAAACATAATTATGAGGCAGTAAAAAAAAAAAGAGCTCCTGTTTAATTTGGGATCCAAACAAGCGTCTTCATATTTCCATCAGTGATGAAAAGTCAGTCTGTGTCTGAATTATTAACTGTGAGGTTTTGGTTCTTCAGCGGCACTCGGACACGGGAGAAGCGAGCGTTCAGCCGTCTGATCCTGGACACCAGCTACGGCTTCCTCCTGCCTCCGTTCAGCTTCCAGATCAGAGTGGGAGGACTTTACCTGCTCTACAGCCTCTACCGCTGTCAGACCGCCGCCCCCCCCGAGCAGGTCAGCCGCTCGCCACGCGGGTTTATCTCTCATGTCTGGAGCACCTTTCATACACTAATAATGGGAATAGTGAAGAAAAGTAACTGTACGAGGACGTTTTCACCACTTTAATAACTGAACTATGAACTAATTGTGACATTGATCTTAGTGCATTATTATAGACATCCATTTTACCAAGAACTGATACAATCATTCTTAATAATAAGCATCAAAATGATCTATTTCATGTAATTTTCAGGAGTGGTTATCAGGTCAAAGTTTATCCTGTCGTTTTCTTTAGGATTAATAAAGTCATTTCTCATCTCATCATATCTGAAATCCAATTTATTTAATCAGAATCAGCTTCATTTGCCAAGTATGTGAACACACGTGCTCACATAGAAACAGACACACAGGAGAACATGTAACATGTCAACAATAAACATGAAGGAGGACCTATTTGTTCTTCTACCAGCCTTTGTGGTGACGGAGTGAAGATTTCATGACAACAGAAACTAAAACGGCTGAAATCCGTTTCCAAAATGACACCAAGACTTCCTGCTTCTGATCTGGATCACTGAGCCAGGTTCCCAAATGATGATGATGATGATGATGATGATGGTGATGATGATGGTGATGGTGGTGATGATGAAGTTGTCCTCGTGCAGATCCGCCTGGCGCTGAAGGACTGGGAGGACGTGGAGAAGTTCAAGAAGGACGCTGAGGACGCTCAGCACCTCGACGTCATTTACATCCTCCGACAGCTGATGTTCCTCAAAGCGTTCAACTTCACGGCTATGCCCACTCTGGTGAGCCGCCGACCTCACACACACACACACACACACACACACACACACACACACACACACACACACACACACTTCATACTCTCTTTATAGAATACAATAGAATTACAATGCAATAGACCATCACGGTGGAAATTTGTCGTCAGCTCGCCAGACAGAAGCAACAACAGCATAAAAAGTAAGTAGACAATTAATAAAAAAGACAAATTACACATTTAATCTGATCGACTGCAGCCAGATCTGCCTTCAGTCGCCCTGATTGAACAGCTGATCTTCCAGAACGTCTCAGGCAGGACAACAACATCCCGAACACAGTACAGTTTCACCAAATCTGAACTCCCTGAAACAGCCATGATTCAACCTGTTTTATAATCTGTCAAACAAACCAAAAAAACTGGACTGAAATCGATAATTAAGACAAAATCAGCAGTCGATGTTGGGAAACGGACAAGTGAAAAGGGAGAGAGGAAACCTTTTTACAGTTCAATACACAGCACCTGCTAATTCCTCCTCCTCTTCCTCCTCCTGCTGCTGCTGCCAGCTCTCCTTCAAGAAGAAGAGGAAGGTGGAGCGGTCGCCGCTGTGTGAGGACTTCATGCAGCGAGCGTCTCGTCCGCAGGAGCTGATCAACATGGAGCTGCTGGAGGTGAGCAGAGACTCGACGCCGACGCTCTGACAGCTGTTTTGTTTCGAGGCATTAAGCTCTTCGTCCTCTGGCAGGAACTGTCCAACATTCACGAGCTCTACGGGAAGCTGAAGGCCGGAGTCTTCCCGGCGTCCGAGGAGGCGACGGCGGCGTCCGTCAGCCTGATCCATAAAGACTTCGTCCCTCAGCTGCGCAGCTCTGTGGTGGATTTCTACAAGTGGCAGCAAAGGAAGGTGAGACTTTTAAAAACTTCCCCTCTGAAAATCCACAGCAATAAAGAAGCTGCTTCTCCTGGTTTGTAAAGCACAAAAGGTCGTGTGGTTGTTTTAATGCTTTTCCATCTATTTCTCCTCTTGTCAGGATGGGACTGATGAAGAGGAAGACAGCGGTGAGGGAACGTCATCTCAGCAGGAGGTGAGTTTACGGCTAAAACCCATCGAGAGCTGATGGCGTCCACTCAGGTCAACGCTTTAAACCCACTCAAGATTCGTGCCTGGTCAAACAGCTCAGAGGCGGCAGGAAGTCAGACAGATAAAACGCAAAGAGAATCCACTCAGTTTTCAAAATAAAAGCCCCCCCGTGTAGACTTTCAATGGTATATTCCAGCAGCACCAGGCCAGACGTCAGCTGGTCAGAGGGTTTTTGACTCTGACAGCACAACAAAGTTGTAAATGCATCCAAGAAACACAGAATAAGAAGCATTAGCTCATGTTAGAAGCATGAAAATCAGCTAAATTTGAGCATCCAAGCGAAACGTCTGCAGCCCGAACGTAGACGAGCCCGGTGAGACTTCTGGGTTAGTCTGAATACTTCAGATCTACTTTGTAAATCAGGAAGGAGGTTAAAATAACTTTTATTTTTCTGGCTTCTTCTTTATTGGAATAAGTTTATGAAAGTTCTCTGTCATCATTTCTTTAATTCAAACATGTTATGTTTCTCATAGTAAGTCAATTTTCCAATATTTTCAGTATTTCTTTCTTTCTCTATCTATAGAATGACCATTTCCCAGTTCTTTTTCCTTTTTCTGTGTGTTTTACTCTGCATGATAAACCTGGCGACATCCATCCTGATATAATGATTCCTTTCCTTTCTTCCTCTTCCTCTGGAGTTACACTAAGTTACCCTTTGCTGAGGTCTGAGCAGGTCGTTAAACCCTCAAACTGAAGTGACGTCCTTCATCTTTCCCCTGTGAAGTTGTAGTAATAAGTTTGTCCAGAGAGCGGCGCTGCTGACCGACTGTCTGTTTGTGTCCTCAGTGCTCCAAGAGAGCCGAGCAACTCGCCTCCATCAAGGCGAAGGCATTCGGGGAGGCGGCGGAGGTTTGTGTTTCACGTCAAACATTTTATCTAAATATGTAACAAATGAATTAAGGGCATTGTTCAGATTCTTTTCACTGGGGTTGTATGAGGTGCTGATCCACAGTCAGTGTATTTCCTACAGCAGATGGGGGTCAGCACACCCCTAGATTGGATAACAAGTCCTGGCAGAGAACTGCTGTGGATGTGGGCAGCAGAAAAAGGCATTTTAGCCAAAAAATAAAGGCCCACCTTCAAAAATCTATATCTGTGTTAGCGTGCACTACATTTAGAATATTTTCTCTGCTTACTTTAACTTAGACTTAGTTAAACTGCCTTCTCTCTTCACTCTCTTCAAAGCCACCAGACTCCATTGACAAAAACAGTAATTTAACCTCACAGAAAACAGGAGTTGCTGGTCTACTGCTGCCTCAATTGCTTTGTTTGTTTGTGTTATTGTGTGAGTTTGGTGCTTTAAATGGTCAGTTTGGATCCAGACTACTTCGTTAGTGATACTGATCGAGGCAGCGGTAGACCAGCAACTCCCGTATTCTGTGAGGTAAAATTAATGTTTTTGTGAATGGAGTCTGGTGGCTTTGAAAGGAGAGAGAGTATGGTTGCAGTTCCCCATCAAAAGGGGACTGATGCAAAGTAAAGCAGTGAAAATATGGTTAATACACTGACTATGGATCAGTACCTCATTCGACCCCTCCACAAAAAAGCCGAACTATTCCTTTAAGAATCTACGTATATCTTCATCTCTCAGGCCTCCAGGTCACGGCGTCATCGTCAGGTGGAGGTGAACTTAACGAGTAGCGTGGCCGGACCCTCGGACTCGACAGGTTACGCCAGAATAAGCAAGCCGTCACTCAAAGCCAGAACCAATGCGAATGTCCGCATCTCAGGTAAATCCCTCCCACCACCTTCATTTAATCTAAAGGTACAACAGGTGAGATATCAGGAAATGTATTATTTGTTATTGTTTGTTATTATTACTTCTTTGTTTTGTGAAATTGTCTTCGCTCACTGAAACTTCCTCCTTTTTGTCAGGTGAAATATGGAAAGAAGCATCAGTGACCACTCGGATCAATCGTCTCACCACATTGGACTTTGTTCCTGAAGGTACGCAGCCGGCAGCTACACATCGTAAAGGACAACTCCACTGTTTTTAAATCTGGGCCCCAATTGTGCATATTTTTGGTTAAAAATGACTATTTGGTAGTTCTGGAACTGGTCCAGTAGATCACCTCAGCCAGCAGCCACTAAACGGGCTGCAATGGCTGCAACGTGATCCTTTGGGACAACTGCACCTGATCACAGTAGGTCCACTAAAAGAGCTTGTTTGATCCACTGACAGGCTCAGATTGTTATTCTAAGTGTGTGACAGCATTATGGAAAGGATCCCTACAGAGAGAGACCTGGAAGATCCTTTTGGTTTAACCACAAACAGCCGTTATATCGCTCTCTGCACACACACCAGACTCCATTCACAAAATCAATGATTTTACCTTGCAGAACACAAGAGTAGCCGATCTACTGCTGCCTCTATAAATTAATAGGTTTATGCTATTGAGTGACTTTGCTGTTCTACAGTGTTAGTTTGGATCCAGGACAATATTTGTATAGCACATAATAATGCAAACTAACTAACCAGTCAAAGCAGCGGTAGACCATCTTCTCCCGAGATCCACTAAGTAAAATTGCTGTTTTTGTCAATGGAGTCTGGTAGCTTTGGAAAAAAATTATACAACAGCTGTTTCTGGTTAAACCTTTTATAAGGTTAGCGTAGAGGATTTACGTTGCAGCTAGTACAGTTAGTTTCATGGCTGCAGGCTGAGGCAATTTACTGGACCAATTCCACCACTTTTATACCTACCAAAAATGTGTAAAAATAGGATCCAGGTTTAAAAATACCAGAGGTTTCAAAACAGATTTACTAAGCCTGTAGAGTCATGTCATTTTCTGACCATAAAACAATTATTACAGTGAATTTTTCCAAGCTCAAAAAAGCGTTTTCTCTTAATTTCAACCATATTTTCACTGTAAATGAAAAAACTAATGTTCACTCATTGATTTCCTTGCTTGTGTCAGTTTCTAATGTTGTTTTCTTTTTCCTCTATTCAGGAAAACCAAGAGTGTACAAAAAATACAAGTGGTGATGAAGAAGTTTGTTTTAAAATGTTGATTTAGCTTCTGTCGTCCTAAATAATGTTCTGTAACCTTGTTTTTTATTAATGTTTGTGCTGCCAATTCTATGCTACAGAAAATGTGAATGTTTTAAGGCTTTTAAAACATTTTAATTTATTTTTCTAATGAGTTGAGTCTCGTATTTGTGAAGCTTGGACATGCAAACTGTTCTGTCTGTTTGGGAAACTAAAATGTAAAGAAATCCACAGTTTTCTTTGGAGATTTCTGCTGTGCAAAAAGTGCCGTACTGCAGCTCGGCCTTCATTTTTGTTTCTGGTGTTTGAATATTTAAAAAAATTCCACTGTTTTATACAAAACCCACTTTTGATGGTTGTTATTTTTGCTGCCTCTTCTTGTTTGACATTTAATGTTGATGAAATAATTAGTAGAAGTGTCATGTTTTAATGGCCGTGTGCGTTTTTTCCCCAGATTTTCTTAAAATTATTAATACACATAAAGTTTATTTTTATTTTTACACCAAAACATTGACATAGACCTAGATAAAAATCTATATTGAAGGTAATATAATGTATTAATGTACAGTTTTATGCACATAAACATGAGATTTGATTATTTTTACTAGAGCATGCTAACGCTCTGCTAAGCTAGGTCAGCTACATAACTAGCCTAGCTTACTAGCCTATAGCCGACTAGTTTAGCCGTTTTAGTTATCCATGACTGGATTTAGCTAAAATAACTTACTTGCCTGTGTGGGATAAATTACTAAGATATTGGTTCATCAGAATAAATATACTTTACAGCTAATTTTAGGGGGGAAATAAGTAAAATTAGATTTATTAGCCAAGACTAGCTGTAGCATTCCACTTGCTAAAGCTAGCTTAAATTGGATTTGGCTCTATCGCTTCGGCTCTTTCGTTTTTAGCAGTTCTCTTTGAAAATACACGTTTGCATGATTTATTTCTATTTTAAGATAAATATCAACAAGTTGCAGAGGAAAAATCTGATTTAAAAATTAACTATATTGCGTTTTTACTGCTTTTTTTTTTTTAGCACAGTAGAAATGGATGCAGGACGCGTTCAAGGACAATAGGCTGAGTGCGTGAAAGGCAAAAGCTCACGTATACTTTTATAAACCGGGTAAATGTGGGCAAATAATGTCGAGATTGTAGTGCACACATGTCTAAATTAACATCGAGCATAATCGTTATAATTTGAAGATGCAACCAAATAACGAAATTCAGAAAAAGAGAGGAGTATAAAACCGATTGAGTGTGGATGTGTCCTGCAGTCCCTGAAGGCGCCCTCGTTCACCGCTGTGTGGATGCAGATTTTGCGGGTCTGGAGGATGAGGAGCGGCGGGGACGCTGCTGCCTCCGCTCCGCCGACCACTCACTCGGTTCCGCGGTCACACTGAGGGAACCAGCCGCAGCCATGGCCTCGGACAGTAAGTACGACCGTCTTCCTTCACCGTGTGGCCGCATCTAATGCTGTTTTTTCCCCCGTAAGTCAGTGCTGGGGATGGATGCTGCGTTCAGGCTCTTCCCCTGGTTTCTCTTTTTGGGGGGGTTGGCTGCCTGTAAGCGGCAGGATGTGTAGGCCAATTCACTCTCATTTCATCCAATACTGTTGCCTTTCTGCATTTTAGCCACATTATTGATATTTCAGGGCCTTTATCGGTGCCCAGGCTAAGAAATATGCAGGATTTGTGGTTCTCACTGGGGAGTTGACAGTTGCCTCATCATGGCCATTTCATGGAAACCTATTTTTGTATCTCCTGTACCAGATTATAACATGCTGCCATCCGGGTTTAACTTGTTTTTGCAACTCATCATAATGGTTACTGTGACACAGGATCAGTAGTGGAGGTTTTGCATGAAGAGGGTTAATATATAAGAACCAAGGAGGTTATAAAGGCATCATATATCCAGCAGGCTGCCTGCAGGGAGAGATAAAACAGAGATAAACAGGTTTGTTTAGGCTGGGCACACCTGTCCCAGGTGCAATCATTCATTTTATTATTTCCACCTGTGCTTTTCCTATTGGGACATGTAGAAATCCGTAAAAAAAAGACAAAACAGTCCTCTGGTTAAAGTTGATGGTGCAAAGTCTGAGCTATGCTAACTTTCTATCCTTTTATTATGGGTAAAGCCTACATTTCCCATGATGCAATCCAGCCTCCTTGCCTGGTAAGCACCCACACTTTTCAAACTCCACACCTCCACTTCACAAGACGGGTAACTTCCTGTTAAAAGCGTCCACAGAGGATCTTAAACAACAGTTTTCACATGTTAAGTGGGACGCCAGGTGTAAGATTAGTGGAATGGCCCTTTAAGTAAAATTTGCATTGACTTTTATTGCTAATTTGCCTTGAGCAAAGAATACAAGTTCCTCCTCTGCCACTCTAGTATGACAATTAACTGTAATTATGTTGTCTGTAGGTTTTTTCTCGTTCATTATTCTTAATTTCTGAAACAAAAAACAACCCAAAAGTTTGACTGCTTCCTCGTGCTTGTCAGCATGGCGGCCTCTGCAGACGGGTTTAGTGCTCAGGAGGCAGAGCAAAGTCCAGCAACAGGCAGGTAAACGAGTCTGAAGGGTGAAGATCGCAGCAGCAGGAAGGTAGAAATGCTAATCTGACGGAGAACTAAAAGAATGCTAGAGGACAGGTGTATAAACAGAGTAGTGAGGGGCAGGTGTCTTTATCAGCTCCTCAGTGGAGTTAGAGTCCAGCTGCAACTCCTGATTATTTGAATTATTGACTGTTACGTTTGAAAAATGACATAAAATAATGACTGACTACAAAATTACAAAAGAAAATACAATCAGAAAATGTTTTGGCTTCTTCCCTTGAAAGATTATTTTAATGATTTATTGATATCCTGTATATTTAAGCAACTGATTAACTGATTAATTGCTTCAGCTCTAATGTTAAAATTATATTATATATTCGAATATGGAACAAGTGTGACAATCTACGCTAAAACATAATGAAAACAAGAGTGAAAATCCAAAGCTGCAACGTTTGTAACGTCTCACAATATGAACAGTTGGGGAAATTTTACATTTCTAGTGTCCGAGTTGGAAAAAATAACGTGATGATAACAGTGGAGATCAACTGGCCTCAGCAGTAATGTGTGAAATGTAGTTTCTAGTTGGAGGGTTAGTTGGCAAACTACTGTAGTTCTTCTTTTGACTCGTTTGTGTGTTGGTTTTATACAGAGGAGGGTTGAACACAGTTGAGTGGTGCAGCACAGCTAATATAATAATCTGCAGGATGCTTTGTCACTGGCCAGCAGTGAAAATCTTCGATGCTAAAGATTTGCTGAGATGTACCTCAACCCCTGCTAGGACGAAGGTTTTAGGCCTCAAAAATAATTAGAAACCCTGAGAAGTCGGGGATGAGAGTAAATACCAAAAGTCAAAAACAAAGAAGGATGTTAGAGCTTCATGTTATTATCTATAAAACAGTCTAACCTGCTCCCCTCTTGGGATGTTGAGAAAAGATGCAAAGCGGCATCAAAGACGTCCTGCGTGCGCTCCATTAAACAGTAGGAAGCAGTCAGCCGTGTGTGTGTGTGTGTGTGTGTGTGTGTGTGCTGCTTCTGGTTATTGTGGCCTACTTACAGACTGGTTGGATGTCTAATTCATAGCGCTCTCCTCCCCGCTGTGGGCCCAGACTGCCGGCTGTCGGGCTGAGAGAGGACAGCGCTCTCGATCAGGACTCATGGGTAATATTTAATGCTGCTGTGTGTGTGTGTGTGTGTGTGTGTGTGTGTGTGTGTGTGTGTGTGTGTGTGTGTGTGTGTGTGTGTGTGATTAGCTGAATCAGGAAATGGAAACTGCCATGAAATCCGTGTTTGTTCCTGTTTATTTGAGCCTCACCTCACTTTCACTTTGCTCTGCAGGCTGATTGGAGCCACTTAAAGGTTTCTCACAGGGACGGATATTCAAATTTGATTTGTTAGAATTGCATATAATCACCTTTTAAAGCTAATCTGTTAGCATTTACACATCCAGCAGGCACACAGCAACATTATCAGGCATATGGAGTGTCCTTTTAGCTCTGTTTTTGGTCTCCTCCACCTCCTGAGGGACTTATCTGCCTCTTTAGCTGCTAAATACTCCGCTAGTGTTCACCAGCTGGTGTGTAACTGTGCGTGGCTGCTGTTGGCTGCTGAGCAGGTGGTGTACAGTGGGTTTATCAGAGCTTGTTTGAGAAAAACAGCTGCAGCTGCTGGAATCACTTAATCAATAATTATCAGCTGAATCTGCAGCTCCCCTCGGCTTCACAGAGCTTTATAGAGAGTTTGAGCTCACTGTTTATCTGTCCGGCCCACGACTTTAATGTTTTGGTTCAGTCTCACCCATTTTTAGCAGCTAAAGAGGCAGATATTTCCCTCATGGGATGGTGGAGACCAAAAACAGAGCTAAAAGACAGCAAACGTTGGACTGATGACTCCACATTAATGATCATGCTGCTCTGCAACTGTTGGATGCAGAAATATGCAACTGTTTGATTGCAAGTTCAACATATCAACCTAAAAGGTGATGATATGTCAATGTTGTGTCCACCAGTTGTTTGCGCTGCCCCCAAATGGCCACAAAAATCAGTTTTTTCTGGTGTAACTTACGATAGATGTGACAGAAAACCCAAACTATGGGCTGAAAGAGGCTAAAAAAGCTACATACAGTGGGATGTATGATCATTTTCTATCGGGTTTGAGACTGTGAAGTTTTCCTGGTAACACCTACACTCCATGACGTTGCTAATGATGCCTGCAAATCGGAACCGTTCCTGATTTTCTGCAGACGTAACCACTGGTCACGGTTAGAACATTTGTATCTGAATGTCTTACTTGTTTTTAGCTGCCAAAGACTTTTTTTCTTTCTCAAATTGTTATTTCCACGATCAACAATTAACCTTCAAGCGTAAGAAAAGAAGTGGTGCACTAGGTAACGTAATTTGAAGGACTGTCTGACACATGTTTGTGCAGAGCTGTCAACAGTATCACATGGTCTTCATCGGCAGAGTTGACAATAATGGAGAGTTTGAACAACAGCACATGAAAAGTGAGCAAACTCCATCTCCATCGCTCAGAAGCTCCAGAACAATCGAGTAAATGGACTGTGCACAAGTTAAAGGATAACGCTGATATTCTTAAATTTGGTCCCCATATTTACCTATTTTGGAAATGACAGACTGGGACAAAAGTGTTGGAATTGATCCCAGTAGATCCCCTCAGCCAGCAGCCACAAACGTGATCCTACAGACTATGATCATTTCCAAAAGCTTTTTGTACCTACGAGTCATTTTGATCCTAAAACATTTATAAATAAAATCTAAAAACACCAAAGTTAGAGCAGTTGGTGAGACACTGACCTACAAATGATTTGTTTTAAATAAACAAATGATTCATTTCAGCAGTTCTGTCCTTTTCTGTTCACACGCTGGCGGGTCGCCTTCTCCCCGTTCCTACGCGTTGTTGTGTCTCGGAGGAATTTCAGAACGGGATGTCCGCCTCGCCCAGTGGGAGGCAGGAAAGCTGTGCTGACTGACGGCTCACACAGAACAGGACGCAGACACGGCCCAGACTGGACAATCACGTTTCACTGAGAGGATGCAGAGAACAGAGGGATGAAGGAGAGAGTGCAGGAGAGCACAGAGGAAAGAGTAGAGAAGAAGAAGAAGAAGAAGAAGAAGAGATGTCCAGCGAGGGAGGAACTGCTGAGCCTGGGTCAGCAGCAGCAGACAGCGGGTCGACAAAAGGAGGCTGTGAGCTCTGAGTTTTACTTTCTTATTCCTGAAAACTTTGAAATTCTGCAAAATTCAGCTTCTCATCTCTTGTTTATTTCACCTGCTGTCACTCAGGAAGAGTTTTTTTCTTCCTGGTATTGATCGAAGTGTCGCTCAGACTGTGAAGCTTGCTGTTTCAATACGTCGTCTATCGCGTGATCTATAAAACTTCAGATAGCGTCTTTACTTTGAAAGTTTTGTCGCTCCGATATTTGAGATTAGAGGAGACCGCACAGGGAATAGCTCCATTCATAGCGTAGCAAATGTGAACCTCCGTGGGTTCAAATTAAAATAAAAAATAAGATTAAATAGCTTAATTATGCTCCTCAGAGTTAAAGTCAGGGCGACCAGTGGTCATGGGATATCTGGAAAATCAGGGAATTTTATGCCTCTTATTTAAAACCAGACTATTTTTTCGTAACTTGAGTAATTTTGTTCTTCAGGTTGTTTCCAGTTTAAGGTCCCTTCTGATTTTGGCGCCCCCGTCGTGATCACCTGGCCGTCGAATAGTCGATAAACGTGCAAGAATAGTGTACTTTTATGATTATTAGAAGAAGGAGCAGACGACGTAGAAGCTGAAGAGTCGGACATTTTCTGTATTGACCAGACCAATATTCTTTTGTAAGGTTTGTAATTCTCTTCTTTGGGAGATTTTTAGTGCCCATGTGGGGGATCTTCTGGCCATCGAGTCGATGAAAACCTTAAGGCGAAGTCAGAAAAAGTGCCAGAGAGAACACAAAAAAAAAAGATTCCAGGATGAGGAGATGACAGATTGAGAAAAAGACTTTAAAAATGGGGAAATAGAGGTTCAGATAGAACCTATACTTAAAATCTGGATGTTGTGGAGTATTTTAAGATTTGAAGCTTGATCACACTTTCCTCCTATTTACCACGTATCTCTCCCTCAGCGACCTCTCTTCTTCTCTTCTGTGTAGAAACAGATTTGTTTGAGCTGTTGTCCTGAAACCTTCAGTGAGAAACGCTCCCGTGTTGCACAGCCTGAAATGCAGCCTTAAACCAGCAGGTGGCGCCTCGACATCAGTCCTGCAAAGCTTTGTTTTCTGCTCTGCTTCTCTCCTCCGATGGACGCATGGTGTTATTAGTTTGATTTATAACTCCTAATAGTCCTCTCATGTCAGAAAATCATTATCAGCGATTTGAAGCCTTAAAGCTGCAGCTTGAGTTCACTTCCAGTCACATCTGAGTGAGGAAAAAACACGCCTAAACTCTAAAAGAACTGCTTGACAGGGAAGATTAACTATATATCAAATAAATAATACACAATAAAACACTTTATTATTACTGTTTTAGTCACAGCAAGACAGATTAATTCAGCGAAATGTCCAAAGGGATCATTTGTGGCTGAAATATAATGTTTATTTATGAAATTACTCCTCAAATGGACAAAACTATGTAATGAGTCAGGATATTTTACAGCTGAACGATAACCTTCATATTAAAAGATGACAGTAACAGTTAATAAAGATAAAATATAATAGAAAGATTACATTTGTCAGTTATCGGTAATGGATATATATATATAAGTAATGTTTAGGTTACATTAATGCTAAATATTAACACCTGTGTGCGTTTTGACAGACAGTAAATGTCAGTTTTTGATTCCCATCTTTATAATTTGAGTGAAACCCACTCCGAGTTGTGTTCTTTTCTTCTTATTCATCATCTCTTCATCTCAACCCTGAGACGCTCTCATCCTCCCGGCCAATCAGGACGAACAGCCATACAGCGCCATGGTAACATGAGACCTTCTTACATGTGGGTGGGAAAAGGCATACTCATTATACCTTAATAGAGCCATTGGGCTGTTTCCAGGGAAACTATGATTTTTTCAGGTGTGTGTGTGTGTGTGTGTGTGTGTGTGAGTGTTTGTCTTGCAGTCAGTGGGTTTGAGTTGGACTGAAAACACGATGTGCTAATGTTTCTGGCTTGATTCGACCTCCCGTCCCGATAACAACAACAACAGCAGCTCGGTGTCGTGAGTTGAGTGCAGCGGGGTCAGTGGACGTAACATGTTCAGGGTGTTCATTCGTCTGATGTGATGATCAAATGGAGATGCAAAGTGGAAGGAGCCAGACTCCATTGACAAAAATAGTCATTTTAACTCTGTCTGTGTTACTGCGTGTTTTTTTAATCAGCACCAATGTCACAAAACAACACAAAGAGAATAACAACTTCCTGGGTATAAAAGTATAAAACATCTTCTGCATTCCCAAATGTTATCAGACTGAATGCATCAAATTCTGAAGGTGAAACGAGTCATTTTTCAGGGGTTTGACTCTCCGCTGATCTACAGACGTCTCTTTTACAGTGCAAGTCTACGGAAAAAAGTCTTTTTAGGCCCAATGGCATCACGTGACGGACGCCATTGTTGTGATTTGGCCACTATGTCAAACTGGAATCAAACCTGCTGCACCTCCTGGGGGCTTGTATGTAGCAGGTTAGCATTAGCTTTAGCCCCAGTTGGCTCTGCTGTATTTGTGTTTCCTCCTACATAAAGCCAGCACAAACGAAGGTTTAGTCAGGAGCAGCCATGGACCAAATGGGAGCAGCAAACTTTTTTAACTACAACATGCTAACTGCTGCAGGAACCAGCAGGAAAATCAATTAAATCAAGTCCAGACTTAAGGACAAGATCATTTCCTCGTCCAGAGTGAGGTTTTATAAATAACAACCCCCACTCATACATGATTACCTGTGTAATCATGTAAGTTCAAAATTAGTTTCATAAATGAGGCTCCAGATTTATTGGATAAACCCGTCAGAAGAAGCAGAAGAAGAAGCAGTTGACTTCTGAGCATCCAACCCCCCGTCTGAACAGGCGCACGTCACTGTTTTTGGAAAAGCTTTGTTTTTCAGCACAGAAGCCTTTTCAGATTTATTTATTTCCCCCTGTGGGAGTGAAGAAACGGCTGGTTCAGCGAGGATGGGAAGGACAAAAAAAACAGAGAGGAGGAGAAAAAACAAGTTTCAGAATTAGCATGGATGTGGTCTCAGTCACATCCAGACTCTAGTACCACTGAGGAATAATCCTCCTGGATCCACCGAGCGTCTGAATTCATTATGCTGAGACTGAGGACAGAGCATTCAGCTGTGGGTTATAGTGATAATCTGCAGGCAACGTGCCACCACACACACACACACACACACACACACACACACACACAGAGGCCTACAGTCCTGAAACTAATTACTCACATTAATCAGTGACCTTACAACGAACTGAGAGATACAGCAGGGGCTCCTTTTATTCTTTGCTGAAAAAGTACAAAGCAGAGTGTTCGTCCTCTTTAGGATCTGGTCGTGTGTGTCGTTAATGAGCGGTAACAGCGTGGACTTCACCGCCACCACCACTGCTGCTGCTGCTGCTGCGTCTTCTTCTTCTACTACTTTTTTTTTTAATATTTTTTTTTTACCATCCTTATCTAACGCTCACATCAAAGTGCTCTCTTTTCTCCTCTGGAGCTACGCACTTCAAAGCCGGGGTGGAAAAGTCAGCAGCTGCATAGTAATCAGGGGATAAGGATTTAGCATTCGCACACAAACAACCTTTCACTACGGCGGCCTGTCACAGATTAGCAGTTGTGAAATTGTTATGGTTCGATTTCTCCATCTCATTAGCGTCATTTGAAGCCTCTCATTGACTTGTGGGTCACATCGCTCCCCCTTTAAATCCTTGTTTGTACTTTTTTATTCATTCTAGTTTTCCTTTTTAATGCGTTCAGCACATTCAGCAAACTGTTTCATCAACACTCTTTGTTTGGCCTCTTTTCTTTTTTTTTTTTTTTTACACATCTCCAGCTGATCACCTGCTTGTGCAACAATGAAATTCTTATTTTTGATTCATCTAATCTAACATATATTTAGCTGTTTTGTTAAGTGTACAGATGATTTTACTGCAAGAGTGGCTTCTGTGGACATGTTGGCTCTTTCTTCTTAACAATGTTTATGTGGCATGCGTGCTAGTAAAGAGACATACTTGGTGTTTTATTTATTTATTTTTGGCTTTCCAGAACCAAAAGCACAAGAGCAGAATTGTAAGAAATGGATTAAACAGTTGTTAGTTGTTGTTGTGAGCATGTCTGACTATATAAGTTACCTTGTTATGGGTTATAGGTCACGTTAGAAAAGGTCCTTCACATGATAATACGTCAGACTTTAGGCGAGTGTTATCGTCTCTGTCTGCTCTTTATTGGAGTTGTTTATTATTGTCTTTATTGTAAGTGTGTCTGAGATGCATTTGCAGAATTCTTCCTTCATCCTAAAACCTATTTTTTGTAAATGTTAAAGGATAACTTTGGTATTTTTAAACCTGGACCCCCCTTCTTTTAGCAAAAAGTAGATCGTCTCAGCAGGCAGGCTACAATGGCTGTAATGTGATCCTTTGGGACAACTGCACCTGATCACAGTAGGTCCACTAAAAGAGCTTGTTTGATCCACTGACAGGCTCAGAGTGTTATTCTAAGTGTGTGACAGCATCATGGAAAGGATCCTTACAGAGAGAGACCTGGAAGATCCTTTTGGTTTAACCACAAACAGCACACACACCAGACTACATTCACTAAAACAGGGATTTTAGCTCACAGAACAAAAGAGTTAAACTAAAGAAAACAACAATATTTATAATCGGTAGTTATTTATCAAGCAAAAATGCTAAAATATGTCCAGCTTCATAAATGTGGAGCTAGATAAGAGCTGGAGCTGGAAATGTGACGTCGTAAATTTAAAATCTTTTGGATTTAGCCGGAAAAAAGCTCTTTGAAGACGTCATCTTGTGCTCTGGGAACTTGAGATGGACATTTACTATCAGAGTAGAGTGTAATATGTGTGTGTTGTGTTGGAGAGAGTCAAGAAAACAGGGGTGTGTGTGTGTGTGTGTGTGTGTGTGTGTGTGTGTGTGTGTGTGTGTGTGTGTGTGTGTGTGTGTGTGTGTGTGTGTGTGTGTGTGTGTGTGTGTGTGTGTGTGTGTGTGTGTGTGTGTGTGTGCAGCAGGTGTGGGGCCAGACTTTAACCCGGGGTTTCTTCCTGTCCATCTGGATGCAGACAGTAGGAGGCTCTGAGTCTCCAACACTGAGCTCAGTGTCTGGCTGTCAGAGCAGCTGAGAGGGGAACTCCACTTTACAGCCGCACCCGAACACACCGTCCAAACATTTACTATCGCGCTGGGTTCATTTCAGCAGGGTGTTTATTTGTTGTAAATTAATTAAAGTCGGTTTCACAGGTTTTTTAAAAACCTTTTTTCAATCAGATCTTGGTCCTGAAACATCATAGCAGCAGATACAGTTCAGACGTTGAAGAAATGTTTGTCTTTCAGGTGATTTATTTTATTTCTCATGCTCTAAATTCAGTCAAATCCTTTTTTTTTTTTTTAAATCTAGTTACTGAACCTTTTTCCCTTGGTGAAATTATTGTCTCTTCCATTGTTTGGTTATTAAAATGTATGAAATAAGAGAAAAAGACACCAAACTGGGATGTCGAGAAGGAACCAAAAGAAAACATTTACAGTAACGTAACAGTAAAAGTGTCCATCCAATCTGTATCTAGGACCTGGTAAAGGGTAAAACAGACAGTGTTTGTTATTTAACTCGAAGCACGTTGACTTGTTAGCATATTACTAGTTTAGCATGTAGCATGAAAGCAGCATTAATTGTTTTTTTTGTCATCTGAGGGCAATAAAACAAGCTGTAAACACTCCATTGACATATTATCACCAAGTTGTGGTGCGCGTCGTGTGTTACGTGCACGTCTTTTAGCTCCGTCTTTGGTCTCCACCCACTCCTGAGAACATTATCTGGCTCTTTAGCAGCTAAACACTTCGCTATGTTCACCAGCTGGTTTCTAACTGTGTCTGTCTGCTTGTTTGCTGCTGGGCAGGAGGTGGACAGCGGATTTATCAGAGTTTGTTATCACAAATTTGCCTCCAGGAGTTTTACAATCTGTGCAGCATTTAACGCCCTCTGTCCTTTAGACTTTGGCAATTTGGAGGTGGGAAAAAATCTCGCAAAAACAACCTTTAGCATAGGAAGAAATTGAAGAAAATGAGCATCCTCTGGGGACCATCACAAGCCACCCAATAACCAACAAACCCTCTAATCATTTGATCAAAAGAGCATCAACCAAACGCAGATAATCGGCTCTTCCTGGTCTGCTGAGACAGGAGCGTCTCCCCTGTCATCAATCACTGTGTAGGTGTAGGTGAGGAAAGAGGAGGTGGTGGTGGTGATGTTTTTTTAAAGTGAAACTTAAAGGGGGTTATAACCAGTGCAGAAGTGTTCCCATGATGCATCTGTCATGTGTTAGCACTTCCAGACATCTCTCTCACTCTCTCTCTCCGTCTTTCTCTGTGGGAGTGAACAGCAGCTGAACATGAAGAAAGTGGGTCATCTGTCTGCAGAATTATCCTGTCAGAGTCTTCTGTTTGTGTTAATAGGATGAAACATCAGAGAAAACTGAACATGTTTCCCATTGAAAGCTGTTTTTAGCCTGGATGTGTGGGTTTGAGGCTCTTGTTGCTCCCCTCCTAAACACAGATTGATAAACAGTTTGTGGCCATGATGGTGAGAGTCTGTGGCGAACTTTGGAGTGCTAAACACTAACTTCTGTGTTTTGAAACCTGAGTCCTATTTTTGAATATTTTAGGTTTGGAATTACTGGTATGTTCAAAAAGGGTTTTGCATCAGTCCAGCAGATCAGAGCTGTGAAAACAGGCTTAAATATCTGTAATCCTGCACTGAAATAGTCAAAGTAGGTCCACTAAAAGTGCTTGTTTTAGCCACTGACATGGTCAGAGTGTTATTCTCAGTGTGTGACAGCATTATGGAAAGGATCCCTACAGAGAGAGACCTGGAAGATCCTTTTGGTTTAACCACAAACAGCCGTTATATCGCTCTCTGCACACACACCAGACTACATTCACAAAAACAGTGATTTTACCTTGCAGCAACATGAACTCAATTTTTTACTTTATTTGTGTTATTGCGTGACTTTAGTTTTTTAAAGGATTCATTCAGATTCAACACATTCTTTCTTTAGCAAACAACACAAATAAATCAACAGATGGTGGCAGCGATAGACCAACAACTCCTGTGTTTTGCAGTTTAAAAACACTGTTTTTGTCTCTGGAATCTGGTGGCTTTGAACAGCGCGACATAACAGCTGTTTGTGGTTAAACCAAAAAGATCTTCCAGGTCTCTCTCTGTAGGGATCCTTTCCATTATGCTGTCAGACACTTAGAATAACAATCTGAGCCTCCACCAGACTCCATTGACAAAAACAGCCATTTTACCTCATAAAACACAGGAGTTGCTGGTTTACTTTTGGATTAATTAGTTAGTTTATTTGCGTTATTGTGTGACTTTGGGTGTGTTAAAGAGTTAGTTTGGATTCAACACGATATTTGTGTAGCACACAATAACATAAATAAACTCACTAATCAAGGCAACAGTTGACCACCAACTCCTGTGTCCTGCATGGTAAAATTCCTGTTTTTGTGAATGGAGTCTGGTGTGTGTGTGCAGAGAGCGATATAACGACTGTTTGTGGTTAAACCAAAAGGATCTTCCAGGTCTCTCTCTGTAGGGATCCTTTCCATAATGCTGTCACACACTTAGAATAACAATCTGAGTCAGTGGATCAAACAAGCACTTTTAGTGGACCTACTTTGACTGGAAGCAGTTGCCCCAAAGGATTATATTACAGCCATTGCAGCATGTTCTACTGGACCAGCTTTTGTATGCATCAGTCATTTCAAACCCAAAATGTGTACAAATAGGACCCAGGTTTAAAAATACCTAAGTTATCCTTTAACACTTGTTCAATGCTAGACTTTCCAGGCGGAAGTTCCCTAAATATATAGGGATATTTGGAGCTTCCTGTAGAAGCAGAGATGTTCCTCCACCTGTTTAACCAAATAGGAGCAGATAAGAGCCACCCAAGAGCTTTTCTACATCTGTATTATACATCTGTATTATTCATGTCGGTGGAGAAACGTCGGCAGCTTTTAGACTTTTAGAAGACGCTGATACAATTGCTGGTGCCTTTTGTGTGTGGATGGCCGGATTAAAATATTACAGATGCAAAGACAACACAGGAACAGGAACGCAGGAACCAGCTGCTGGTGTTGCTCATTATTTTGCCACCACACACACACACACACACACACACACACACACACACAAGCAGTGTTGCTTAGCGATGTGTGTGGATGTTTTTGGCGCAGATTAATAAGGTACATCTGTACAGCGTGGGAGATTCAATTCCTAAAAATGACAAGAGTGAGACATCAGAGTGGGAAAAAAACAAAAGAAAAAAACAAAAGGTGGTGTATGAAATAAATAAAACATAATAGTATTACATCCTCACATACACACACCTACGCTGTTGAGTCGTTTCTTTGGCATCGGCTCTCAGCAGGATGTGTACTCGTCTCCGTTTGCTCCCATTGATTCAGTTCTGCTCTCTGAAACGTTACCGTGGAAACGGGAGACGGCAAACCCCCCGTTATGCATTTCTATTCATCTGTATTGAGCCTCGGCCGCCTCATTGAGAGCAGAGTAGTACGCCTCGTATCACCTTACCCCTCTCTTCTTTTTCTCTCTCCTTCCTCTTATTTCTCTCTTCTCTTTCCTCTCTGTTTATGTTTACTCTCCCCCCTCGCCTCCTTTCTCTCTCTTTTGTTCCAGATGTTTATCTTTCCTCTTTCTCCTCTCTGCTTTTTGACTGGACTTCTTTGATATTTGACCATTTGCAGCCTCTCGTTCAGGCTATTTTCTGCTTCTACTTTCTCTCCGTCCTCCTGTCTTGTATTTTACTCATCTTTTTCAGACCCAGTTTGCAGCAAGTTTTTCAAATCTCAGTTATTTTTCTGCAAAAACATTGTAATTAAACTCCAACATCAAATGCAAATCGATCCTAAATCACCTCTTCCCTTTCACTAGGATGGAGGATTGCTCCATTTTTACTCCAAGCTTCTCCAGGTGACCACATCGTGAGTCACTGAATGAATTAGATTTATTTTGAAATGTGAAAATGTGAAAGACATCTGTGCATTTCTAGTCAGTTAGCTGTCTTGAGTCACAAACTCTAAAATGTCAGTGGTTACAGTAAATGCGTACCTGCCACAGTTTACCACAGGTGTGTCCCTCCCCCCCTCTCCAGGTGGCTGGCAGGCTCAGACTATCCTTCAGTGAATTAAACAGTCACATCGAGTTGGACGGGCTAATAACCCACCAGTCAGTGCTCCCAGTTTTTTCTTGTCAGTCATGTAACATCTCTGGTAATGAGGTGAAAACATGGGACCGTGAAGGAAGTCGGCTTTGTTCAGTCATTCTCCTCCCACCTGCTGAGCAGCTAATGTTGGCTCGCCAACTGTCTATAGATAGATGGATAGATAGATGTGCTTTATTGATCCCAGACTGGGAAATTGTATGGTAACAGCAGCATATAAAAAAGTAAAACACTAGAATACATGATACACACAAAAAAACTGTCAGAACTATATTTCCTTACTGTGTATTTTATTTTATTTAACTGTACTATATTCGTTGTGGATGCTTCTATCAGGATCAGGGATGATCAGGGATGTGGGATTCAATTGTGGTGCGATTGTTTTCACCCTGAAAGGAGAGCGGGGACTTGGCGAGGGGTCGTTTGAGGGGGCTGGTAATTCCAGTTATTTTCCTATGTCACAGAAAAAGTGTCGGACTAAAGGAAAAACTAAATCTTGGGGAGCGATAATGAAGATAAAAGTACCCATCAGGCGCTCTGGAGCAAAGCACTTCTCTTGTCTTTTTACACTGACTCTGCTCTTGAGCTCTTGAGCTCTTGAGCTCTTGAGCAAGGCACTGAGGGAAACTCAAATACTAAAGTATCGCTCATTCTGTCTGTGTGTATCACATGTACCATGCGTACTGTGTGTGTGTGTGTGTGTGTGTGTGTGTGTGTGCATGTATCCAGACTGTCTGTTTGTGTGGTCTGATCAGTGTGTCATTGTGTGTCCCCTCTCCCTCTCCCTCCTCCTGCCAGTCACCCCAGAGGCCATCGGCTTCCTGTCAGCGGTGGGCGTCTTCATCGTGGCACTGGCCGTCCTCTTCCTCTTCATCAACAAGAAGCTGTGTTTCTCACGCGTCGGAGGGCTGCCCTGTCTGGAGCAACATGGCCGCCGGAAGAAGGGGCGACAGGGCGTCCGCCAGGGGCTCGGTGAGTGATCGACAAGAAGGCGGAGACAAGAAAGATGGCACCTGTTAGCATTTACCTGACTGTGAGGGAGAAAGGTTGAAGGTGTTTGTTACAGAACAGCTAAACCTTGAAAGTAGGCGGATAAGTTTGCTTTGCTTTCCAAATAATTTATTCACTTTAGTTTTTTAACCCTTAGTTGCCTGTTTTGGCCGTTTTTTCAGCACAAATTCACCTAAATGACCTGAAACCATAAAATCCGATTTAAAATAAAAAATGATATTATTTATAACAATAAAAAACACAAACATGCTCAACGAAGCATTTTGAATATTGAAAATGTAAACACCAGATGCAAATATGAACATTTAAAGGTAAAATTGAGTTTAAATCCAAAGTATCTACAAATATTTACAACAAACAGCCGGTGTGGCTTCTAGCTATTACCCTCTTCAAAACAGGTTATGGACACAGTCAGACAAAGAGCTGCATCACAAACTTGCATTCCCAGAATTCAAAATAGTGCAAATGCGACATATAAAAGGTGAAATTGACATCAAATCAAAGTTTCAAGTCCGCACTTTCGAGTGAAGTTGACGGCAGCGCTCCAGTTGATGGAGTTTTTACGTGAGGACGCGGGCGTGATTGTCGACCTGTAAGGGTTAATTTAAATCTGACAGGAAGTAAACACAGAAACAAGTAACCATGGATGTAGGATAAGACCTGGACACAGAATTGAAGGCAGTACTAGCTTAACTTCCTGTTTAGCTCTTCGTGCAACTGAATTGATCAAATTTTGAGTAATTCCTCTTTCACAATAAAAGTCTGAGGGCCCAATGGCATCATTATTGTAATTATTAGCTGTTATGGCCGACTGTATAAAGATCTACATCCTCCAGCTTTCCATCTGGTGTGTGTTCATGCTAGAGAACTATTAGCAAACGCTGAGTAACGCTCCACTACACTGTTTTTCTTGTATGTTTGTAGAACTTCTATCATAATTTCCCAACATAATGGATCAAGGAGAATAACCAGATGATGCTAGTGTTTATTACACACATGTAATCCCTCACGTAGGAACGACCGACTGCGTTTACTTTTGGTCCGTTCATGTGAAAAACATGTTTATTTGCAGCTCTTCCTGATGTACATTATGTTACACGAGTCTTTATTTCTCTACAATGGAGGCCAGTGAGCCACATTCATGGGAAATGAGCCAGATTTTCCTTTAACGTATGAACATGTCGACCTTTGCGTCCCTCTCACAAAAGGCAACAAGACTACCTCGCGAAATGTTGAGCTAAATATGAGAGCATCTACGTGGCAACTAGCAAAACTGAAACCTTTTTGTATTTCAAGTTTATTACAAGTGAGCGCTGTCGCTTTCTAGTCAAGGTTCACCTATTATATAACCTGGAACATCTCAGTGGGACAGGGAGAGAAAGAGAGTGGCTCCTGGATGCATTATGACTCCAATTAAGCCCTTCAGTAACAAAGAGAGGACGTGGGTGAGTTTGTGTTTGTACAGTGGTTTTCTGTGGGCGAGTGTGTATGAACTGTGTGAGAGAGCGAGCTGCAGTGAGTCAGCCACATACTGCCACAAAGCTCTGCAGCGGCTTAAAATAAAAATATTAACGTTATAAAACCTTGAAGGAAAGTTTAACAAAGAAGTGCAGAGATACAAGAAGAGAAAAGGACACTCGCTTTGTGTTATATCTCTTCTCTCTCTCTCTGTCAGCCGGTGAAACTTTTTCTTTCCTCCCACTTGTCAAACACAGCAAACACCCAGAGCAAAGGTTACTTAAGACCAACAAAATGTCAAGTTAAAGGGCCATACCGCTGTTTTTGCATGTTGAATTACCAGCTGTCTCAGCCTGCCCCAGGTTCACTGTGTGCAGTGTTGGTTTTCCTCTCGAGGGGGGAAAACCGGTTTTGTTGCATGAGCGAATATCAACAGGTAAATTAAAAAGATGAAATGAAGCGGCGACTGCAAAACAAACGTTTGGAACATTTTCATTAACGAAAAACACATATTGATGCAGTGCCAATGATCCATCACATTAAAGATAGATATGAAGTCACTACCAATGCAGATCATAAACTAAAAATAGATATTTGAACATAAATTATGCCAGAGAAGTAGGGCAGACTCCTTTTTTTTTTTACTTATTTTACTGATGTAAAAAGCAACGATGCAAATTTGTGAATCTTACCATCCTTAATGTTTAAAAACCTGGAGCCTCTGGAGTGGAGTCTCACTTCAGTGTTGAGCTACACACAGAAACAACATCAGTTTGACAGCGATACTTCCTCCATGTGGGCAGAAGAGGGTAAATCCTGCTCACTAACTGGATGTTGTCTGAGCACCTGTGAGTCATTTTAACTCAGAGATCAAGTTTGAACTCTGTTTTTTTTGTTTTGGCTGGAATCAAACTCAGGTGGTCTTTGTGTTGGCTGAAGAACATTCAGGTGCGTTCTAATTTTCATCACAATAGTCATCATGACGAGAAACTTTCTTAGAATAGTGATTTAATATCTCAAAATAACATAATATCCCAAAATAATGACTTTATCTCAAAATAATGAGAAACTTTCTCAAAATAATGACTTGATATCTTAAAATAATGACTCAATATCTCAATATAATGACTTAATATCTCAATATAATGACTCAGTATCTCAATATAATGACTTAATATCTCAATATAATGACTTAATATCTCAATATAATGACTTAATATCTCAAAATAATGACTTAATATCTCAATATAATGACTTAATATCTCAAAATAATGACTCAATATCTCAATATAATGACTTAATATCTCAAAATAATGACTTAATATCTCAATATAATGACTTAATATCTCAAAATAATGACTCAGTATTTCATATTAATGACTTAATATGTCAAAATAATGACTCAGTATTTCATATTAATGACTTAATATCTCAATATAATGACTCAATATAATGACTCAATATGTCAAAATAGTGACTCAGTATTTCATATTAATGACTTAATATCTCCATAATGACTTGAGATACTAAGTCTGTAATTGTTTTGATAAGTTTCTCAATATAATGATTTCTAATGGGCAGAAATGGGCTTCATAATAACCGGATCAAAATGAAAAGGTCTCGTTCCCACCAGCAGGGCGGCTGAGTTCAGGTGGAGTCTGGGAGCAAACACTGTTGATTCCTCACCTGCAGCAGGTGGAGTCTCAGGTATTTCCAGTTGGTTTCCTGAACAAACGACACATCCTGCTCACATCAACATTCACAGCTAAAAAAAAAAATCCTCTGGAGCTCTCACAGGACGAGGTAGGCGCTCTCACTGTACATGCCTTCAACCAAAACATGTGAAAGTGTAGTTTTCACCTGGAAACTTTACGACTGGTTAAATAGTTTAGGTTTCTTCTCACAAAAATGTGACAAGAAGTGATAAAACATTAATTTACACTCTTAATTTTTCAGGAAATGAGCTAAATGTTGTTGTTTTAGCTACACAGTGCTTCGTTCCTGGGATTACCTGAAGGGTTTAAAAGAGGTATTTTATGAGATTAAGAAGTTGGAGATCGATGAATTAATATTTAATCCATCCATCTGTTTGCTTTAGTGCTTTTTATTGAAGGTATTGTGTATTATGACACTTTCAGTGCGTCACTACGCTGAATATGCGTGTTTCTTTTGAACAATAATACTTAAAGGTGTGTCTTTACACACTGGACATGACATTCTGTAAAGTTTACTCAGAGTCGCTGTCGGATAGGACTCGGTACTCACTGATATCACAGATATATTTAAAGTGTACTTAGATTTTTAATTAAAGAATCAGCAGAAGTGTGTGGAGTATTTATGGTAAATAGGACCGACCTTTATCGTTTATTATTCCTTATACCTTATTTGCACACAGCTTGGTCAGTGTTTTGGACACGTCCTCTTCATTGAAACACTATTTTAGACTTAAGATTCTTTACCTGCTGTTGTAGTTTGTTTTTTTGTCTCTTGCTACGTTTCTTGTGTCTTTGGGTGTAAAAAAAAAGGGACTGAGGTGATTATTATGAGGAAAAAGTGTGAATTTTTTTAATTTAAGTGGTAAATAACTGGGATATTCTCTCAGATTGCAGTGGTAATATGGGAAAAATGTTCAGAAATGTATGAGAAAAAAAAATGTGGATATTCTCTGACATATTGTCATAAATTTATGAGAAAAAATGTGTAAAAAAAAGTTTATTTTTTTATCAAGGAACCACATCTTTACTCTACCTCTAATGGCACATTTGTGAGTTTTGTCTAAATTTTCCACTTTAACCTCAAACAAGAAGTTTTTTTCTCATAAATTGTGTGACTTTAGTCTTGGAAAGTCAGAGTTTCCTCTCTAAACTAAACTAAACTAAATAAAAACCTTTTATTCTATATTTATTTATCCACTTCTTGTTACTTAGCTCACATTTCGTACTTATTTTTATCTCAATTTGTTAGGCACTATTTCTTTGCATCCACTTAGACGCTTTACAGTTTGTACTTTGTATTCTTGTTTTGATTTTTACTTAATTACTAACCTTTCTGCAATTGTGTATGAGTAAAGTTATCTATCTTATCTTATCTTAAAGGGGCCCTAATTCGCTCCTTGTTTTGGCAGAAGCCCTGATTCTGATGCTGAAGTCAGGTCCATGTAATTCTTCAGCATTCAGATGTTAGAGTGTGAGTGTGCATGTATTCATTGAGACGCATTACTCCACTCTGAGAGCTTCCGGCTGGGAATAGCTTCAGAAGTTAACAGGCCAATCAGACGTCTCTCTCGCCCACTCAGAGAACGGCTTCCTGCTCTGTATGTAACCATGGCGATCGCTCAGGTAGAGACGGTGACCTGAGGGGCCGATCGCTCCGCCGCCACTTCACTCGCTCAGCTGTTGCTATCCAATTATGATGTGAAGAGAGCGACCCGCCCAGCGCGCCAACGCTAACGCAGACACAGAGAGCGTGGATTTATGCTTTTCACTCACTTCCTGAGCTTTTACGCCTCTTAAAGGAGCGGCTGTGTAAAATACTTTTTACCAGTGAGCTCATGACTCCTCAGGCAGCTGCTTATACATACATAAATATATATATATATATATATATATATATATACAGTACTGTACAAAGGCTTTAGGCAGGTGTGAGGAAAATGCTGTAAAGTAAAACTCCCTTCAAAAATATGATATTTAATTGTTTATACTGTTATATACTTGTACGGTTTGTATATATGGAGGCTTTTTATTTTAATATTTAGTATATATGAAAACAATCTATATATAAATACAATACAGTGAAAAAGTTTTAGGCAGGTGTGAAGAAATGCTGCAAATACGATATTAATTGTTTATTTCGATCGATTTACATAATGCATTCTTACTTTACAGCGTTTCTTCACACCTGTCTAAATCTTTCACACAGTACTATACATATATATATGTGTATATATTCATACATACTGTATATAAAAATATGAAGCCTCCATTTATACAAACAGTATACATAATGTGTATTAAATGCAGTATGTGTGAAACGATCATTTTTCTAACTGTTGAATCGTTGTTGGGCTTTTATTCTGAAATTTAATTAAAGCTGCGCGTCCCTGTTGTGTGAATAGTTCTTCTTCTTCTGCTTCTTCTTCTGTGTCCAGTATGAAAACAGGATCCACTAAATTCAGGACATTTCTTTCAACCTGGATCTCCTTTCCTCACCTCCTTGTTTCCTACTTTCTTCTCCTGTCCTCTCTTCCTTGTTTCCTCCTCTCCTCTCCTCTCTTGTCCTTTCTTCCTTGTTTCCTCCTCTCCTTTCCTCTCCTCTCTTCACCTCCTTGTTTCCTCCTCTCCTCTCTTGTCCTTCATTCCTTGTTTCCTTCTCTCCTTGCCTCCTCTCTTGTCCTTTCTTCTTTGTTTACTCCTCTCCTCTCCTCCCTTCTCCTTCCTTGTTTCCTCCTCTCCTTTCCTCTCCTTTCCTCTCCTCTCTTCACCTCCTTGTTTCCTCCTCTCCTCCCTTCTCCTTTCTTCTTTCCTCCTCTGCTCTCCTCTCTTGTCCTTCCTTCCTTGTTTCCTCCTCTCCTCTCCTCTCCTCTCCTCTCCTCTCCTGCTTTGTCCCCCAGATTCTCCTCTTCATCACTCCCCTTGTCTCCCTGTGTTCATCTCCCTCCAGTGAGCAGCTACGGTGACGATGAAGACGACGGCAGCAGCTCCTCTGACAGCGAAGACCAGGTCCTGAAGCAGTTTGAGATCTCGGTGTCGCGCTCGCAGAGTTTTCGCACCACAGTGACCAAGAGCGGCGAGCAGCAGTCCCAGCAGACTCAGCTGGCTTTGGGCCGACGCCACAAATTCACCCGACTGTCGGACCAGGAAGAGGGCAGCACGGAGCCGTCAGACTGTGAAGGTGACTATTATTATCATTCCTGCAGTGACCATCGGCACACACTGGTTACAAGACGTGGACGTAAAAATTAAGCCGATGCTGAAGAGCCTTAAACCTGCAGGGGGCGACTCCACTGACACATTGGATGGAAGTCAATGAGAAAATGAGCTGACTTCTCTCCGGATTTATCAGCTCAGTGAACATTTTCCCGATGAGTTTATGGCCTCAGTCTCTAGTTTACAGTCTTCTTCAGCACAACAGGATGTTCATTTAGTAAATTATGGTCCCATTTAGAGGAAGATAGACCAGGAAGAGGAGGAGGGGGGGCTGTAGGGCGGGGCTACCTGCTGACTAACCAATCAGAGGAGGTCTTCTTGGTACGAACGTCACTTCTGGCTCCAGAGAACCAAGATGGCGACGCCCATAAAGCCAAACTCAGTCTGCAAACCAGTGGGCGGCGTCACAGTGGCTACGTCCTCTTCTTTTCTCCAGTCTATGGTTCATGTTAACTGTGATATTAACTGAGATGCTAATTCTGGCTAGCAAACAACGGGATAAAAACAAAACATCCTTTAGGAAGGGACTACCTAATGACTGGCAACCATTACAGCCTCTCAATAAGGGCTGATGTAGCAGTGCATCTCCATGACGTCTCTTCTTCAGCACTTGTTTGTAAGAACAGATGCTCTAAAGAGTTGGCTGTTCTCTTTTTCCCGGGAAGGATGTTTTGTTTTTATCCCGTTGTTCGCTAGCCAGAATTAGCATCTCAATTAATATCACAGTTAACGTGACCTATAGACTGTATAAAAGAAGTGGACGTAGCCACCGTGATGGCGCCCGTTGCGGCCGTTTTGAAGCCTTGAGTTTGGCTTCATGGGCGTCGCCATCTTGGTTTTCTGTAGCCAGAAGTGACGTTTATTCTGCTCCAACAGCAAAGTGTTCTCGTACCACACTACCTTAATTGCCAATGACTCCCAAAGCGATATTTATGTTTGTGCATATGTGTTTTCGGAGCAAGCAAATAACTTAAGTTGTGTCACGCACGTAAGTTAATTTTGAGAAATATAGTCGCAGATTGGTTAGGTTTAGGTACCAAAACGTCTTAGTTAGATTTAAGAAAAGATTGTGGTTTTGGTTATAATGAAATATGGGTGACATCACAGTGGCTATTGACCACAGTCTGTGTTGGTTCCCACCTCCAAATGTGGTCTGCGGTATGAATAAGACCTCTTTGCCATCAGTTCTGTGCAGGCCGGACTGAACGTGTGCGCGGCTCAGGGAGAGCAGATTGAACCAGTGAAGATAGAGACCTGAAACCAGCAAGATCCACCACTAATCCATCCCAGTGTCCGTGAGCCAAAAGGGCCCAGATAATGTTTTAACTGCAGATTAGAGGCTGTAAAGAGCTCAGGGAGGCTCAGCGTGATTGGACGGCTGCAGCTGGATGAGTGCCGACAGACAGCAGCATTAATTAGGACACTTGTTTGTAGTGTAGGACACATATTTGTGTTGAAAAGACATTAAAAAGTGCATTCTGCATAATATGGGATCCTTTGATTTTTATGTTTGAAGCTAAATTGGCATTAAATCTAATTAAACTGGTATTAAAACGCCCTAAAAAGCCTTAAATTCAACTCGCTGATCCATGTAGACGCCCTGGATCAGTTGTTACACAGCTAACTTGCTAAGCAATTAGCATCACATTCACTTCCATCACAGCGAGACCGTGTAGACAAACCTAGCCGCTCCTGAGCTCCTGAGCAGCTGGATGTCGGTGGGTGGTGACGTTGTTAGGTCGGGGTCACTCTGTCTCAACCGGTATTTATTTTCCATCTTTAATCAACATGCGAGCGGTGCAGTGACACCCAGTAACACGGTAACACACACACACAGGCTGATGACTCACCTCGCTCTGTTGCTATGGTCAGCACTGTATGCAGCCGTTGATACAACAGTCAGGCCGACCTTAATGATGGCGAATTGGAGATAATCGCTATTGATCGGTCTGACGTACGGCCTGTTCTCCGAGTGTTTCTGTCTCGGGAAAAGGTCGAGGTTTGACGGATTACACAATATGACCTGTGCTAACACACAACACTCCCAAACAGCTTGTTTTAGACCTCCTGGACTCAAACAGAGGAGGCAATCATGTCTATTTCTGCTGTCCAGTGATAATGGACAAAGACGTGAAGCCATGATTTGTTATGATTATGGCTGTTATTTTTAATTTCTACATTTCAGGGTGTTCAGCAGAATACCAACTGAAATTTAGCCTCACGAATTTGACCGCTGGACGTGTGAACCAGGTTTATTTGCCTCACACAGAAAATGTTCCCACTGCGGCTGTAGCTAGCTAGCAACACGCAAACACAGAGTTTGCATATGTGTGTTTATGTAGTAGTGCTACATCCTCAAGAACCACTTATCCAAAATAACCTTTTCTTATTTCTTATTTTTAATATACCAGGTCATTGCTAACAGCTGTAGCTATTTGGGACCAGGCTATTTCCAGGAACAAAATCGTTCATAGCGAAAGTTTAATCGTTGATGCTTGAAATGTTTGAAATGTTCTTTCCCAAGAACCGCTCATCCAAATAAACCCTTTCATGATCTTTTATGCCCAGCCTTTTCTTATTTTAAATATATCTAGTTACTGCTAACAGCCAGCTATTTGGGACAAGGCTAGTTTGTCCAGTCTTTCTTCATCTGGTCTTGAATTTGTTGTAGCCAGCGATGGAGAGCGAGTTGTACCCAGCGTGCCGTTTGGTTAATAGGGGTCCCGTCTCAGGGTGCACTTCTAATGGTTGTAATATATTACCAATAAATAGATCTGAAGAGGGCGCACTCTGCTTTGCACGTCCTTGGCAATACACTCATCAGGACAGACGGACAGACATACAGGATGCCTTTCGTAACGCTAACCAATCGTAACGCCCATCGCTCCCTCTCCGCCATCATGGAGGATCCTCTAGTTCCTTAAATGCACCTCAAGCAGACGAGGAGGCGAGGAAGCACAGCTGTATCCTGCTCCTCCGTCTTCACATCCCTCTCACATCGTTACTGGGAGGGAAGCGAGGAGCACTCTGGCTTAACAAAAGCCCCCACAGTGCGACAGAGACTCCGTCCGTTGTAGTTTCATTTCATAAAAGACGAGTGTTGACGAATGTTTCACTCAGTTTGTGTCTTCACACATCTGTAACTTGATTCAGATTTGAAAACGTGCTAAACACCTCCTAAAACCGACTGTCCTCACGCCCACAGATTTAAAGCCGACCACCAGAGGGCCTGATGCTGACTTTCCTACACTGTTGCCTTCCTTCTGCAGAAATGGAGGCTCCGAGCCGGCAGGGTTTCCAGGACCCGCTCTCCGCAGCGCTGGAAGAGAGCGAGAGGGCGTCCGCGCTCTCCCTGGACAAACCTGCTGGACTCGAGGTATCCGGCGCCAGGGACAGCCCCACTCCCAGTGTTAGCCGTCAGGCCGCCGACGGCAGCGAGGGCACGGAGAAGGCCGTGGACCTCGATAAAAATGATGCGACGGACAGCTCCTCCACCTGGAGCCCAGAGGTACTGCAGCCTAGCGCTGATTATTTAAAGCTTTTCTGATTCACAGATTAAACATCTGTGTAATGAATGTGAACCTGTAGGAGTTTGTGTGTTTTGCTGATCACATTTCAATCCAATCAACCAAAAAAAATGAGAGGTCTTCATGGGTCGAATTATCTTAAATTATCAAGCATCCCTGTCTTAGCAGTGCCTCAGATTCAAATCCTCGCTGCATGTTTTTCTTGTTGCTTTCTCCTCACGTTGCCTCATCGAGCAAAGACATAAAAAATGGCAAAAATGTATAATTAAAAACTTGGACCCAACATGTGCAGACTCTCGGGGAAAAGGGACGCAAACAAATCTTCCTCTAGTTTGTTTGAAGTGGACAAAATTTAGGTCGCGTTGACCCTCGCGGCCATGTGGAAGGAAACCGTCCTGACCAGGCTCACTAATATCAGAAAACCATTAACTGTCAAAATTACTGGTGTATTCACTGGATAATAACAGGCTGTATGGGAAGTACACTGGAGGAAAATGGTGGTTGGTTTCATTTAATAAACTGCAATAAACTTGCAGCTTTATATGCTTTTAGTTCCTGCTTGAAAGAGCTCATAGATATAGCTTAAAGAACTGGTAGGTAAAAACTCTTCGTCCAATCAAAGTAGGTCCACAAAAAGTGCTTGTTCTAGCCACTGACAGGCTCAGATTGTTATTAAGTGTGTGATAGCATCATGGAAAGGATCCCTACAGAGAGAGACCTGGAAGATCCTCTTGGTTTAACCACAAACAGCCGTTATATCGCTCTCTGCACACACACCAGACTACATTCACAAAAACAGTGATTTTACATCACAGAACACAGGAGCTGCTGGTCTACTGCTGCTTTGATTGTTTTGTTTGTTTGTGTTATTGTGTGACTTTGGTGGTTTAAAGGGTCAGTGTGGATTAAAAAAAAAACAGTATTTGTCAAACAAACTAACTGATTGAGGGAACAGTGGACCAGCAACTGCTGTGTTCTGTAAGGTAAAATTACTGTTTTTGTCAATGGAGTCTGGTGTGTTTGACAAGAGCGCCATAATGGGTGTTTGTGGTTAAACTAAAAGGATCTTCCAGGTCTCTCTCTGTAGGGATCCTTTCCTTAATGTTGTCCAACAAAACAAGCACTTTTAGTGGATGTACTTTGATAATTTGAGTTGTACCAAAGGCCCCAGATTTAAAAATACAGAATTTATCCTTTTATGGAACGTTTTGAATGCAGGACTTTTGCTCTTAGTGGAGTATTTTCACAGTCTGGTATTAGTACCTTTACCACAGTAAAGGTTCTGAATACTTCTGAACAACTGCTAAGAAGTAATTTGCATTGAACTAAAAACTTAAATAACATTTCTCACTTCTCAGCTCGCAATAGTCATCAAAAACTGAGAAAAAAAAAGCCAGGCAGGGTTTACTTAACGGGGTCAGTGAGCTGACCGCAGCCCTGCTGTTACCCATCATGCTTGGCAGAGGTATCATCGCCATTCAGCTGTGAGAGGATTATCACTCTGTCATGTTATCCTCTCAGGTTCATTTTGGAAGAAACACACCAAACACGGCCCACTGAGGCCTCGAGGTTTTGTATAAATAGTTGATATTTCCTTCGCTCTCCACGCTGCGTTGGCTAACAAACAGAAGCTCATGAATAATAATCACTGTGTGTGTGTGAGTCTGTGTGTGTGTGTGTGCAAACAAAGTATGCATAAATACGTGCATACAGCTCCTTAACAGGTATCTGTGTGTGTTTGGGGTTTTTGGTGTGTGTTTGTGCATGTAGGAGAGTGAAGATGCAGAATCTAACAACCTCTCTGTCACAGAATCACACTTTGAAATTGGGAGCAATCTGTGCAGTAAACACCTCCCACACACACACACACACACACACACACACACATCCATGGAGACACAGCGTGATACTGACATCTCGAAATGCTTCATAAATTACAGATGAGTTTGGATGAGTGGATGCTATGTTGTAGCAGTTTATTTATACGGTTATATAACAGCCCTGCTAATACTAATGCTAATGCTAATGCTAATGCTAAAGCTAGCGCTGCCACTGCTGCATGGCTAATAATACGACCTTGGCAAGTAGTACTACTGTGTGAGTTGTACTGCCATAAGTGCAGGTACTGTTACTGTAACCAGATATTAGAACAAACACTGAGCTAATGCTAAAGCTAATGCGAACGCTGTTAGCCAACAACTTTTTCAGTTTTATCCAACCTCTGCAAAGTGACTACATAAATATCATAATCTGGAAATATCCTTGGAGTTTTTTAAATTGCAAAAAAATAATCAAACCCAGAGCAAATACTGCAAACACGCCACCAGATGTTAGAGCAAACACTAAGCTAATTTAGCATGATGTTGCAAAGTGACTACGTAAATATCATACACTGGATACTGGAGGTATCCTTGGAGTTTTTTGGATTGCAAACATCCTTTTGCAAAAAAAATAATCAAAATCCAGAGCAAATACTGCAAAAACTGCAAATACAGCGCTGTCGTCTGCTACGTCTACATCTGTCTGCCCACCGAAACTTTGCTCAGCGCTTCTTCAGAGTCATTAACATTATAAATATGATTTTTGGGTTCGATATTAAAGATGCAATAATAATGTTAAATGGAAACTGATGCTGTGATGTTTTCATAAGACTTTTGAAATGGAGCCGCCGCTTTAATTGTTTCTTTTATAACCGTATGTTGTATGTATTAGTTTGCAAAGGGGTGAGATTCAATCAGAAGCACGTATTTTAGTGTTTTGGGTGTAAAAAGACGCACTCTGATCTTCCCACTTGAGATCAGATCACCCAGGATGCATCATACAGCAGCAGGTCTGTCAAGGACTCTGCTAACGACATATATAAATATCCCCAAAAACATTTTCAGACAACCAGAACAAGTTGATCTGATTGTACGCTGTGTGTGTCTAAAGGTCGGTGAGTTATTCTGCTCAGTTTCAGGTTCATCCTGGTGTTTGGAGCTCCTGCTAGACGAAGGTTGAATGTTTAAAAAACACATTATTTATCTCATACAGATGTGGCTGAATACAGAAATACAAACTACAAACTACAAACCTTGAGCTGATGATCAGTACACTTCGAATGTGTAACAAAAAATAAGAAGACGAACTGAAATATCAATAATGTAAATATTTAAAGCAAAGTATAAGATTATAGGAATCTAACATGATTTGTTAGGGCTTTTGTTAGGAGGTCACATGATCTATACATCCCTTTGTGACATCATAAAGTGAGCCAAATCTAAACGGAGCGTTTTCACAGCCGTTTAGTGAAAGATGGAGCTGCTGGATGGAGACTGTGGACACGTGTTTATGCTAGAAAGACATTAAAAAGGGCGTTTTGCATTATAAGGGTCCTTTAATCACCACTAAAGTAATGCTTAGCACTTCTTGTCCTGCCAATAGACTCGTCGTTGCTTATCAGGTGAACGTCGGCCTCTGTGCTTTCTACTTCGTGTGCGGACCTCCTGACCCGCACGTTCAATAGACTCGAGCGGCGGCCCCGTCATTATCTTATCTCCCCTGCGGTTGCCATGTCGACGCAGACACTCTGCCCCTGCTCTGTCAACACTCGACACAATCGATGTTGTGTTCGCTGACGGTTCGGGAGGCTGAGATTGGCTGCACTGAGGAGAGGAAGAAGAAGAGGAGGAAGAGGAGGAGGAGGAGGGGTGTTTATTTCTCCTTTATGACAGGATTTCTGCTCAGTTTGTCTCTGAACGCTTGTTAAAAGCTTTGGAGAATCATTCAGTGATTGTGAGCTTTATTTATCTATATGTGACGCTGCATTGACTCCAGCACTGTACTATCTTACTAATACTTCTACTTTTTACTCCTCTACATTTATAGGAAAGCTTTAATTACTTTGCAGATTCAGATTTATGTACAAAATATAATCAAAACGTAAAATATGATGTATTGTAATAAAAAACTCTGAAATTCAAGTTGTAACTTTCTCATAAATAATTTCTACATTTGTGAGAAAAAAAATCATAAACTCTGGGATTAAAATCTCAAATTTACAAGGAAAAAACTCACTTCACTTTGCAAGGTTGGAGCAACCTCATCACTTAATCTCAGAGATTATCCAAGTTTCACCTGGATTCATTTTTTTATTAGAATATTTACCACCTCCCACAGCTCTGTCTCTTCGGTAGGAATCCTCAGCCAGCAGTTGTTTAGCTTATTTTAGCATAAAGATTGAAAACAGGGGGAAACAGCAGCCTGGTCCTTTGGTCATTAAAAGACAATTTGTCTTTTAATGGGGACCACTGACTTCTCAAAGTCCTGGCCAACAAATAAATGAAACACAGAAGAAGGATTAATTTTCTCTCCATGACTGATCACTTTATTTAGTACAAATAAATTAACAAGTTTTTTTTCCTACCTTCTCAGCAAGAGCAGCCTCCCCACGACGAGGTCTCGTCTCAGCCGGTCAGCTCTTCCCCTCGCCCCCCCATCTCTAAATCTGGAGACCTGATCCTCTCTCTGGAGTACCGTCCCGACACGGAGAAGCTGCTGGTGTCTGTGGTCGCGGCCCGGGACATCCCCGACAAGGCCCGCAGCGGGATGGACTCCTGGCAGGTGCACATGGTCCTGCTTCCCTCCAAGAAGCAGCGCCACAAGACGTCGGTGCAGAAAGGTTCCCTGCCGCACTTCAACGAGACGTTCCGCTTCTCGCGCCTGGACCCGTCGGAGCTGCACATGTTGGCCATCAGGTTCAGGCTCTACGCGCTCGGAGGCAGGATGTCCCGCGAGCGAATGATGGGGGAGAAGGTGCTGCGTTTAGGCGGGCTCGACCCGGACGGAGGGACGATGGAGACGACGCTGGTTCTGGAGCCCCGCAGTAACCTCAAGGTGACTGCTCTTCGTTTTGATCACGCTGCACTCTGTCCTTGTGTGGATCTCTGTGTCTCTGTGTCTCTGCTGCTGCTCACTGTGTTTATTTCTGTGTTTTGTCAGAGTGTGGACTCCCAGCTGAGCCTGTCTGCTGTGTCGCAGAGCGACAGCGCCTCGTCCACTCAGTCTCTGACCCACGGGGGCGTCCCCGAGCTGCTGGTGGGTCTCTCCTACAACGCCACCACGGGACGCATGTCTGTGGAGCTCATCAAGGGCAGCCACTTCAGAAACCTGGCCATCAACAGACCACCAGGTCTGCAGTGAGCCTCAAACCCAGAGACACAAACACACTGATATAAACAAATGTTTTAGGAAGTTTAAAGTGAAAACATCTTCGTTCAGATTGCACACAAAAAATCTATTGTTGTATTTTTATATCAAAATCGAATGATGTCTTCAAAATATGATGTGTGCTTAAACAGACTAATATCATGAATCTGGAGTTTACATGTGCTTCAGCCGGTTCTTCCTCCCACAGTCTAAAGACATGCAGGTTTATTGCCCGTAGGTGTGAGTGTCGGCGTGAATGATTGTCTGTCTCTATGTGACCAGTCCAGGATGTAACCAGCCCCCCTGCGACCCTGAAGGATAAGCGATATAGATAACGGATGGATGTCATGACATCCACACATCAATTTAACGTCAGTTTTTGGCGCCACAGAGCTAAGATTCATTAGCTACCTAGCTAACGTTAGCATGGTACAGCAGAGCTTCTTCAGGTGTTCACAACCTCAAATCTTGTTCTGTTTCCCTAAAATATTGTGATTACGATGGGCTTCGTCTCTTTCTTTCCCAACTTTCATGAAAATCAGATCAGAATTAGGCGAGTTAGAGTCGATTTGAAGTGAAGACTGCATCTTTTATGACAGTTTACTGGCGACCTGTCCAACACGACGGCCGCTCAAACACCAAGATGACTTATTTGATGTGACTTTGGTGTGAACACATCATGAGAACGTGGTGTTTGGTTGCTAACTTTATTCCAGCCAATTAGAACGAATGATCTTTCCCTCCCACAGAAGCACACAAAGAGTATACGGTATATAAACAAGTAAGACAATCAAACAGAGAACAAAGGTTGACAGGTTAACAATATCTGCCTCTCTGACGCAGACACCTATGGGCGACTGACTCTGCTGAACTCGGTCGGTCAGGAGATCTCTCGGTGCAAGACGTCGGTGCGTCGCGGCCAGCCCAACCCCGTCTACAAGGAGGCCTTCGTCTTCCAGGTGGCGCTGTTCCAGCTGTCGGACGTCACGCTGCTGGTCTCCATCTACAACCGGCGCAGCATGAAGCGCAAGGAGATGGTGGGCTGGATCGCTCTGGGCCAGAACAGCAGCGGCGAAGAGGAGCAGCTCCACTGGCAGGACATGAGGGAGAGTCGAGGACAGCAGGTTTGCCGCTGGCACGTCCTGCTTGAGGCGTAACGCCGCCAAGATTTAGGACTTTTTTTGTCTCTAAAGGTGAAAGGAAGTTTATTCTGAAAGTGTTGCAGAACGGAAAGCCTTGATTTGTTCTGCGGACGGGATGATGCATGTGGTTTTCGGAAAAGCGATGGATTCAAGGACTTCGCTTCCTCAGACTGTTGTCACATCTGTCCAAAGCTGGCCCCTTATTTTGTGTCGACACGAGGAACAAATTTAACTGCTTTTGGAGGCTCACACAAGTTTAATCTTTTTATTGATGAAAGGGGAAGTTAATAAATTAAAAGAAAGCCTTCAGCAAGGTTACATGATGAAAAGGCATTGAATTTGGACTCACAGGTGGCAGATAAAGATAAAGGTTTTCTCTCTCTCATGTTGAATCTTTGTACATTTGAAGGTTTCACGCAGAAATTCTTCCCATCCTCAATAAAAAGCTTTGTAGAGCGCTGATCAGCCTCCAAGAGGAGCTGGTAATTTGTCCTTCACCTTTTCCTGGTTTGTTCCCGGTAAAGCAGCTCTGTTGTGAAGCGAGGGAGCTGCGGTTTTGTTTTTCTAGTGAAATGCTGTGTTAGAAAGTGCACACAAATTAGAGGTGTGTCTGTGTGTGACTTGTTATTTTTAAATCTTGCTGTTCTTTAACTGGCTGGAAAATCAACGGCAACACCAAAACAAAACTGCACATCGGAATGTTAATTTGTGAACTAACGCAGAAAAGAAACAGCGGCAATGTCCTGAATATTATATAGAAATTATCGTCACATCTGCTCAGAAACATACGGAGCCCCGGAGAGGCCACAGAAGGAATAAACACATATTTAGGCCACGTTTGGCGGCTCTGGCTCGGCTCGTCTACATGACAGCCGCCCATCAAATAACTGTAAACCTGTTTTCAAAGCATTGCTTCATGCCACTGAGGACAGACTATTTATTTAATGCACACAAGTCAATCAAAATGTAGAAACGAATTGTATCTTGTGTGCACACAATAGCATTTTAGGTGCTCGGTGCATTAAAACGTGGCCTCAGTATGTATTTTTTCTCTCCGACGCTCCGCAGAAACTAGATTTTGGGATCTTTGTCACAGTTTGTGCCAGAAAACAACCAAACTGAGAGTGGTGGATTTTCTCTGATGATGCTGGTAACGTCAGTAATTAATCGAAGGATTATAATCATTCAATCAGTGTGAGCAGGTAACATTTCCCACCGTCTTCACCGTTTAGAGTCAGACGTGCCTCCGATACGGCCTAAAATGCTGAATAGCCCACAGGATGTCCACCGAGGAGAGAAGTGTGAGTGAAAGAGACGTGTCGAGTTAAAAAACAGGCAAAAGGTTAAAAAAAAAGAAGTATTAGCAATTATTAGATGGGGGATTAGCGTGGCTATGCTAATTGTGCTAATCTTCTCCACATTGGTTTGCTATTTATTTCTAGATTGATTTATTTATGTTGTTTTTCAGATATGACTTACTGGCAATAATGATAACAATCATATCACATCCACACAGTGTTAATAATAATGATATATACAGGAAACGTTTGAGGATTCAGAAACATTTAGGAACACAATTTATAACAAACGACATCTCAGGATACTTTCCATGAAGAGCAGGTCGAGGCCAAACTCTTTCATTTAGAGAAGAATCCCCACATGAGCAAGAACTGGCAAACAATTGTGAGGAAAAATGTGTGTAGAAGTACTGTAATGTAGAAGAAATATTTAAGATTCAGCTTCTGTTTCTGGAAGTCAGATGTAAGCAAATTTGTGGCGTCGACCAACTTAACATCTTTGTACAAAAGGGGAAGTAGATCAGATCCAGCTGGGCCTTATGGGGCCAACGATACTCCAGCATCGACCCCAAATTTCACCCAAACACCATTTTTAAAAACCTAATTCATGAGGTTTATTAGATAACAGAAAACAACGACAAAGTCCCCAAAAGGCAGCGAAGGGGCTAATCAGGTGTAGATGAGGAGAAGGGACAAACAGCCCAGAGAACGTCAGGTATCTTAATCGGCTTCACGAAGGGAAAAAACGGTATCGGAGCATCTCTAAGTCACTTTAGCGGACTGACTAATGGTGAAGTCATGCATCATGTGATCATCAAACACTTGAGTGGAGAAACAAACACGAGAGCAGCGAGTGAAGATATTTCATGATTCAAGTGGAGCAGGAAGGCGTCTCATTCATATTCAGCCCTCATTCATATTCTCCCGACACGTGCTACTACAGGCAGGAACACCGGCAGCTGGAGACTCTTAACCCCGCTGGGATGAGAGCGTCTCTTCCCCCCCTACGCCACCACCACCGCCACCACCACCGCCGCCGCCTCCTGCCTCGTCGACGCTGAATGATGCTATTTGGCCTCGGCTCTGTCTCCGTGATCTACGGGGCAAAGCTCATTCTAACACCCATCAACGCTGAGCTGAAAAGAGGCTTTAAATATCTCAGTGCAGCTGTTAATAACATGCAGTGAATTGCCCTGGAAGTGTGTGTGTGTGTGTTTTCTCCTCACGCTCTCTGTGGTAATTGGCAGTTACAGCTGTAGATACAGTGCGATGACGGTAATGCCGCTAATGCTCATCCTCTTCCAGCCTGAGCATGATTGAGTCATAAGGCAGCCAGTTCAGCCCGGAGGGGGGATTGTATTTGTTTGTGTAGACAGATGATACTGTAGCTCCGAACCCTCTGGGGGGTGGGGTTCACACACTGAGAGCAGAGATGGGTTTATTTGAGCGTTTGTTTTGTTCGGGGCAGGTGACAACAAAACCTCTCTGGAAATGTTGAATCTGCAGCTCGGTTTTGAAAAAAACGTACTCAGAAAACAACTTTACAAGCACAATTTAATGGGTATGAAGCGACGACGATCTGTAATTATGTTTGGAAAGTCAAGCGCAGCAAATGAACCGAGGGGCTCGTGCTCATATTCAAGTTTGTCATGTGAATTAAAGGGTCAGTTCACCCAAACACAGAGGAAAAAAAACCCTTTACCCCCACATCCTTTGAGGCATTCAACCATCCAGAGTTGTTTGTGCCGCGGTTTTAAAAGACTTCAGCCTCCGCCACCAAAACGCCGACAAATTACATGTGACAATGTCAGCAACAGAAACTTGTTTTTCCAGAAAGAAATGCCCTTATGTTTTGCATAATCCTCAGACATTAACTTCTGAGTTGCAGCTCTGCGATACAGCAGGAGAGCAGGAGGCTAAAGCAGGCTGGCAGAGAATCGCTGTAATGATAACGGACGACATTATTGGCAGTTAAAAGTTAAAATATTTAAACTTTTTGACGTCTTCAGCAACAGAATTTATCACCAGATGTTATGTTACATAGCCGCCTCTGACTAATGGTCAACGAGAAGCCAATACTTTTAGCATTACTTAAGTAATTACATGAAGTATTTAACACATTTTATTTTATTCTTTGGAAACAATACGACATCGTCAGCATATCGTTTGCCGTCATGCCGCTGACCGTCTGTCTGATGCTGCGGGCCAAATCATTTTCTTTTCTTCACGTCTTCTATTGGAAAGAAAACTTCCATTTCGGACCCTTTTAGATGTTTATTTAGTCCCACGAGTCACGAGTTAACTTATTAGTTACAGTGTTTTTATAATTAGCAGTTTTCAGGTGCAGTTTGGTTACGTTTAGGCACCAAAACTACTTGGTTAAGTTTAGGAGAAGATTAAACACAAAACATTGTCTTTCCAACATACACCAGGTTTTTGTGGCTACGCTAAATCCATCAAAAGCGATGCCTCACGCAGCATTTTATGTTCTCATTTGGTTGTAAGTGTTTGGTTAAAGCGTGGCCACATTATAAAGGATGTACCCACTAGTGTGTGCAGCGAAGAAGACCAAGTACGATGTACTTCAAGAGGATTCTTCAAGAACCCAGTAGACAAATGAACACTTGACCTACCATTTGTTTCACTTTTATAGAATCCCATTTGTTGTGAAATAGACATTGTAAATCAAGAGCAGCAGACACGCTGTTGATCGTTCGCTTAGCTTAAGGACAAATACAGATGAACCCTAGACCTTGTTCGATTCACGACAGAAAACATACAAGACTCATGACCAAACCCTTCATCAGCTTTGTGTTCCTCACTTTGGTGATTCTGATGTTTGCATCCCTTCACTTTAAACTCAGTTCGACAAATAAAAGTGTTTTTTCAAGAGACACACAAACGATCCATTGAATCAGAACCACTTCTCTCAATGAGGACACGCTGATTTATTATGAAGCCTCCGGCAGCAAAGACTGAAAGACAAGGTGTTTAATTCAAACGTGAATGATGTGTTGAAGGGCGCAGTTTAATGGACTCGTTTATAATCTGTTCAAAGCAGGAAACAAAAGCTGTAACTGCTGTATGTCTCAAGTTTAACCTGCAGGTGTGTGATGATGGCTACTTCAGGTATAAATGAAGCTTGGATGAAGAATGGGAGTGCTGCAGCGGCAAAGGTTGGGTCCGTTTTATTTCAGTTTAATATGATTTTCTTTATAACCACTCCTCAAAAAACAAAATAATGTTGTTTTGACCTCAAATTAGCAACAGAGACCCATTTTAGCTTCTGTTCCATTAGCTTGTTTTCTTATTGGCTTTTTCTGTTTGAGCACTTAGCCAAGATAAAACAACTGACCCTCTGCTCAGCCTAAAATCCTAGCATGCTAAAGATTAGCGCTCAAAATCTGCCGTTGTTTTTGACGCATTGGACCCTGTTTTCCAGGCATAGAAAGACACTTTCAGACGCTAAAATGACAACTGTCAGCTTTAGCAAGCTAGCAAACTAATGTTAACTCCAGTTGGTGGGAAACTTTGCCGTATATTTTAACATTTAAGCTGAAACCTGCCAAAATGGCTAAAGCTAACAGGTCCTCGGTATGATAATTGTAAGGTAGTGTAGAGATATTTAGCTATATTACTTACTTGGTTACTTGGACAAGCACCACAGAGGTTAGATTCAGCCTTTATTGTGCACATGTAATCAGGGTAAACCTCCCCAAACCAAATAAAGAGCTGCTAACGTTAGCCTAAACTATGATATATTGCTGCAGCATTCAGGATCACTCCCAGCATTTGCCAACTCTTGTATTCATTCAATTGTTTTTCAACGCTGAAATGATTCAAAGCTTGTCAAGGTTGCTGTAGGTGAAGGTGTGACAATCCCCGTTTTAGCAAAATGTAAATTTCGTATTTGTTATTGAAGTTTGGCTGTTAGCTAGCTAGTCTCTTTGCTTATTTCGCCCATTTCCAACAAAGAATTATGGTTTGGGGACACGAACGGGCACTTTAACAACGTTTTTTGCACCATAAAACAGAATACTGTATTTACCGGACTATAGAGCGCATCGGAATATAAGCCGCACCCACTAAATTTTAAAAGAAAAAAATATTTTGACATATATTAGCCGCACCAGACTATAAACCGCAGATATATATGTTGTGAAATGAGATATTTACACAGAAAGATTTTGTAAATGTTTATTTACATACCTTAATTGTTTCCAAACGGTGCCTGTAACACGGCAGTAAAACGGCTGATCGAACAAAACAGAAAAGTCATTAATATTTTTATTCATCCTCCTCCTGTGCACTGAAACCGTCACTGAAACGTTAGCGAAGTAAAATCTATAGATTAGCCGCATCGTTGTATAAACCGCAGGGTTCAAAGCGTGGGAAAAAAGTAGCGGCTTATAGTCCGGTAAATACGGTATTTTATCCCTTGAGTGAGTAACATAAACACAGATTAGCCCCAGACAGAAAATTTCATTTTAAAAACCAACTGGTTGCACAACAAACTGTTTTTTTTTTTAATATAAATATATTACATTTGGCTGATGAGTCATGAGATGTGACAGTTTGATATCAGCACTCCTATTCTACAGGCTTCATACATGTAAGTGTGAACAGTGACATGAACTATATCTACTGCACAGACTGATCTATTTTATGCATGTTGAGTTGTTGTACAGAATCTATAATATCTATTCTATATTTTTAAATAGTAAATGTTTAATGTTCTTAAGTATTTCCCAGGATTTCTATTATATTTACACGTCTGCATGCTCCGTTTGAGATCCCATGTTGTATTACAGATGTGAGACAATCAGATTGTTCTGCAACATGTAATACGGTTGTAATGAAGTGCCTGTAACATTTCCAGATGAAACATATCCACCGTGATGAAGAAATGTTCCACATTTGCATGAAGCCTTGTTGTTCCTCCCTGTGGATGCTGCTGTAGGACTGCAGGTGACGACGGGGCAGGTCGGGACCAGGGTCTCCAGGGGCTCACACCAAAAATTAATATGTTAGTATGCCAAACATGAAACCTCTTTCCAAACTTCTTTTATTGGCTCATGATGTAAACGTCATGTGTGTACGTGAAGTATGGCGCTGTAATCTGGACGCGGTTAGCCTAGCTTAGCATCCAGACTGGAAGCAGGGGGAAACAGCTAGCCTGACTCACCTACCAATACCTCTGAAGTGCATGGATCAATATGTTGCACCTCATTCGTTTAACATGTGTCCTGTGTTACAGGACGTCACTCTTTGTAAGCAAATGAGTCACTGCAGGTTAAATAATGAGCTTTTAATGTGTTTGTACGTGTGTTTTATTTAAGTCTCCACAGAGCCAGGCTAGCTGTTTACCTCTGCTGCCAGTGTTTATGCTATGCTAGGCTAATCGCCTCCTGCTTCTAGCAGCCTGTGGGACTATTTCTTCAAAAGCCTGTCAAGCAGAAATTAGATTAAATCAGTCTGTGTCTATTTTAGTATTTGAATTTTCCTTTTACAAAAAAAAATATATATATACTTTAGTCCGAAAATTAAGCTTTTTCAAAAAATATAACATTGAAAATTGGCTTTTATTTTGTTTTTCTTCTTAAATAATAATCAAAACAAAAGGAAACAAATCAGATTGAAGCACAACAGCTGAAGCACAATCCCCCTTTTTAATTTTCTGAAAACCTTATTAAGTCTTTGATCCCCTTTGGCATCAAAAGTGGCGCCTGTAGAGGACGACGCTGAGATGAGTCTGAGGCGCCGACACTGTGGAGGCTGAGGAGACCCTCCAGCCTGTGGAGACTGTAGTCCTGCAGCCCCGGTCCGGGCCGTGCATGCTGAGCCCCCGCGGCACCCAGAAAGCACTTTTTGTACCAAGTTTTGTTGTTGCCAATAAAACCCAGAAGATCCCTGCTGAGGGAACGTCTGTCTGCCATCTGTTTTCTTGGGTTTGTCTCTCCGGCCTGAGCTCTGCTCGGACGTCTTAATTCTGAGAACGAGGCCACGGTGAACAACAAACACAACGACGCTGCCCGTCCCCCCCGTGATTGGTGGTGCAGATTTCCAGTTTCACACCGGAAACCACACGGTGGATTTAGAGATTAGGGAAAGTATTTCCTGGTTTGTGTTGCGGGAGAGTTTGAGCCTGATCTTTGGCAGCAGATGCTTTCAATTTTTTGGGTTTTTAACCCACAAACAGGGATTTGCAGCTCGTTTATGTTGCTGTTTATTATGTTCTTTGACACTTACCTGCTATTTATTAACATCTAAATAGCAATTAATAGCTAAGAAATAGTGATGTTGCTGCTTTAGATTATGTCTTTAATCTCTTGAGTTGTTCCAATAGTATTTCTACAGAGCTTTAAGGTGTTTTAGCATGATACAGTGGCAGTATTTCTTCTTTCTCTCTTTTAATCTTCCTTTCTTTGTTGTTTTTTTTTTCTTATATTATTTGTTCTAACACAATAGTCGGTGTAGGAAGCTTAAATCCTTCTAGATTTAAGTGTAAATAGGTAAGAATAGCTTCATGTTGGATACCTTGGAGGGAATAAACAAACTCTTTAGATTAAGGAGTTAAATCCTCCTGGGTTTTAAGAAAAAGGCGAAAAAAACAAGTGATTTGTATTTGCATCTTGAACAGATTATGGTGTCATTATCATCATTCTGTAGGCGTCTATGATACTTTTAGAGAGTCTGCGTCATGTTGGTTAGAAGCTGTATCAATATGATTTGATTGTCTAGTTTTTAGTTCCTATTTTCTTGTATTTGTCGCTGTCAGATATTTAATAATTCCTCTTTCCATCAAACATAATGATGGAAATACAAAATATAATATAAATTATATAAATTTGTATTAATTATATAATACATATATTAATACAAATGTATTTGTATTAATATATGAAAACCAAACGCACACACGTTTTTTATTATTATAATATACTATGAACAGACTAACCTTATTTAATAATGATAGTAATAATACATTTTAACATTTCATTGATGAAGCACAGTTCAAAACAGATGTTACAAAGTGCTTCACAGGACAGTTAGCGCAAGATAAATGAGGAAGTAATAAAAACAATAGAATGATTTAAATTGAGCAGCATAAAAATGATAAATAGCAATAGAAGCTAATGTATGTATGTATGTTTATAACAAAAAGGTAAATAAGTTCCTCTCTATATTTCGTAGTTGGAGAAAAAAGTAAAGATAATTTGATGATTGCAACAAAAATAAAGCTAAATGAATATAAACAACAGTGCTTTCTTCTGGTAAACAGGATAATGAGGTTTAAAAAAAAGTATCAATGTCTAAAAGTTGTGCCAATAAATGAAGTCATCAGTCTGAAAAACTGCTCAGCTGGACTTCTTCACTAGAACAGCTTCACATGAGAGAGAAAACAAAACAGCATAGTTCAGAGCTTGTGGAGGCTGAGAGTTGCCTCAGTCTTTTCGCTGTGTTGGTAGAAAAATACATTTAAAAAAAAAAAAACAGTGTGTGTGTTGCAGCGCTGGAGGATGAGGATGAAGATGAGGATGCTGCCGGAGCGTCACCGCCGCGCTCACTCAGTCTCCTAGCAACAGGAAGCATCAGCCTCCGCGAGGACCAATGGGGGCGCGCGGGGATCGGAGTGTGTGTTGTCCCTTGTTGCCGTGAACGAGATATTTCAGGAGGCTGTGAGAGCAGCGAGCGTCTCACCCCGGAGGATCTGGAGGATCTGGAGGATCTGGAGGCTGTCCGTGCGTCCGTCTGCAGGAACCGAGGGACGCTCCGACTTCTGACCGAGCTGCAGCGTCGCTGATCCGGTGTGCGGACGGTAGATGTCGCGCCAAGGAGCGGAGGACATCCACGGAGAGAGAGGCTTTAACTGGGATTTACCGAGCGGCTGCAGGACGCAATTATTCAAAGGTAAGAGGCGTTCACGGCACATTTATTGTGCTGTTTTTTATTTTTAAGTTTTATTTATTATTAAATAAATAAAGCATTAAAAAAAAGCAGAGTAAAATCTAATTAAACTACAATAAAATGAATGAAAATACAAACTCATGGCTGTCTGGGGAAAATCTCATTACTCTAAATATGATGGTGTTGAATTTTTCAGGTAAATCAAAGCATCATGTGTTCCAAAGCCAAACACAAGGCTGCTCTTGAGCTGATGAAAAGTTGGTATTTTAGTCGATAACATGTCGACTAAAAGAGAGATTCTGTTCGTTTAGTTGCAGGTTAAAATTCCCTTAAAGTTAAATGTAATTCATGCAGATTTTCCCACCTGATTTAACTGAATTCCAGGTGGTTTTTAAGGCAAGAAAATCAGAAACACTTCTGCTGTTAGTGCAAATATTTGCTGCACAAGAAAATTCATAGCAAGTGTTGCGTCCACACACACACACACACACACTTCCCACGCAGCCTCCCTCTCTCTCTCTCTGCTCATGGATCCATCATCATGCATCTTTCTCCCACAGATTAAATATTCGGGCTTCAAAAAAAACTGGACGTTAAAAAAACTGCGTGAGTCACTGCTGCAGCTTCAGGGGAGCAGACGTGAATGTTTCGCAACGATAAAGCTTCCCACTCTCAGTTTATGATTGATTTATGGCATTTTGAACACACACACACACACACACACACACACACACACACACACACACACACACACAGACTCTTATCTCTCCTCTCGCTCTGTCTTGAATTTAAATTAGCTTTTTGCCCTTTAATTTAACACCATTATAGGGTCAAGTCAGGATATTGTAAAGCAGTGCGGCGCTCACATACACTCATGTGAGTGCTTTAAATTTGGAAATATATCCAATAAAATGCACGATGTAGTCATAATAATAAGAATTTATACATCACACTTCATGCAAATAAATAAAGTAAAATTATTTTATTGTGTTTCATTTTGTTTTTCATTATTTTTATTTTGGATAATTTTTTTAAAAATACATTTGTTTTTATTTTCATTTAATTTCCTATTTTACTTTTTTCCCCTGCGTGCACGCAGGCATAAGCTTTACATCACACCACAGCATTACAACATGACATTACATTACAATAACATGTTAGCATGTAAATAAAACATCTATTTCAAATGTACAACTTTACAAAAGGAGGAAGAAAATTCTAAGTTGTGCTATTTAAAAAAAACAAAACTTGATTAAATAACTTACATCCAGGTTGCACAAATTGATTAGTGCAGATGAAGAAGATGCTGTTTTTAACTGTGCACATGAACGTGTCATGATGCCTCTATATTGATGAGCCTGCTGTGTTCTTACTGCACATACAGGTGTGTCGTACGTGCATGTCTGTGCGTCTATAGTATCTACGTACAACGTTATTTTGTATTTCTTTAACAGCAGATACTGTAGAGTAAAGGACAATAAAGTCCACATTATTTTAACATCAAATATCAAATTAGGGCACTAAATTGGAGGCTGGCAGCTCTGATAGAGTTCAGTCACATCTTCTCTCGGTGGAGTTTCTGCGTTCATGCTCAGATGTTTTGGTCCTGTCTCCTCCTCCTCCTCCTCCTCCTCCTCTTCCTCCTCCTCCTCCTCACTCGTCTCTCCACCTGTTTCCCCTGCAGGAGCCTGAAGGCGATGTGGAGGCTCAGATCGGCTCAGATCCACTGATTCAGAGAGCTGAGCGCCGGCTGTGGAGCGTCAGCAGCAGCAGCAGGTACCAATCACAGCGACTCTCTGTTACTCCGAACGCCTCCCAGGTGACGTGACACGAAAACCTTCCCTTACAGTTTAGTCTGGAGGATGTGTTTGGAATAGCTGATGGGAATCTGGGGGCGCTGTTGGGACCTCAGATCATTTCAGGGTTACTTATTAGAGTCAAAACTCAACACAGAGAAGCAGCTGTCAGGGATTTTTTATTTTTTTTGCTCCAAATATCTGGAACAAACTCCCAGAAAACAGCTCTCAGCTAAAAAAGACTGTTTATTCATATCAGGCACTGCTCTACGGCTGTGAAGTTATTTTTATTTTCCTGCCTCAATTAAATGTTTTTATTTTCTATTTCATTTTGTTTTATTGTTTTTGCTGCATGTCTGTCTTTTTATATTGCTTGTGTTCAACATAATTTAAGTAATTAGGATGTAAGTAACACATGAGAGCGATTTCTTTCCCTCAAAAATTTTATTTATATTTACTTTCTAATATGGAGTTTGCTCCACAAACAACATTAAAATGTGCATTTCTAAAAGGCTTAAAATTAACATACACTTTTTAAATCTTAATATAATATAGCGAAGACTAAGCAGAACCAATGTATCATAAAAAGAATTTGCTCACTTCCTTGTCAGTGTTATGATATTTATATTGAATCTGTTAGATTTTGTTGTCTGATCTCTGTTTTGTGGCGCCCAGCAGCTCCTTCCCTGTGAGAGAGACCAAACCATTCAACAACGTCGAAAGTTGCTTACTTCAAGAGGAAATATGCGGAGGAGGAGGATTTACACGGAGGGCTACATGGATATTTTCAAAAAGTATGAATATTTTTTCTTCAGCAAAGACTGTGTAATGTGATTCTTCAGATATTTCTGCCTTTCGTACCTCTCTTTGTTTCCCCACATTTCCTCTGTATGTTGTTATTTTTCCTCTCACCTTTGTGCTTTGTTTGGTCGACCTTCATCATCTTCTCCACCAGTGCTTGTTTTCTATTACATTCATTCAATTCATTCACTCTTTTGTGTCGTCCAAAAGAGTCAGTGGTAACACATTCTTTCTCCGCCTCTATGCAGATGACACCTTATTGATAATGATTAAAATCATTCATGCCTACCAAGCTACCAAGCTGATGTCCTAATTTTAGTCGTATCGTCTGTGATATTATACAACTATTCTGGTTTAGAGAGGGTTGTGCACTCTTGATTTGCTGTTGGAGGAACAAAAAACAAACTTAAAGTACAGTACAACCACAGTTTTTAATCGTCAGCCACTTACGTCTCCATTGGCAGTCTGCCCTCATGCTGACAACAACAACAGCAGTAGTTTTTTTAGTAGTCAAACACAAAACTTAGTGTCCCATGTGAAACCAAGAGTCTGTGTTGAGCTATTTTAACGTAACTCACGTCATGTAATTTCACTTTATTTATTTAGTTTTGGTGGTGCATCTGTTTTGCCATATTAGCTTACGTATGTAACGTAACATAAGTTGTTTGCTTGCTTGGTGCTGCTCTGAAAACATAAATGTGTTTGGGAGTGACAAAAAAAAACAAAAAAACATGGAAGGTAGTTAAGAAGTGGATTGGTTTGCATATTCAAGCCTCGAGTTTGGTTTCATGTGCGTCGCCATCTTGTTTTTTTGGAGCCAGAAGTGATGTTTGTTCCACAAAGGCCGCCTCTGATTGGTTAGTCACAAGGTAGCCCCGCCCTGCTTCCTGGTGTATCTTCTTCTAAATTACTAAATGAACATCCTGCTGTGTTGAAGAAGACTGTTAACTATCAACTGAGACCATAAACTAATCAGGAAAATGTTCACTGAGCTGATAAATCAGGAGAGAAGTCGGCTCGCTTTCTCATAGACATCCATCCAATCAGACTCAGTGGAGTCGCCCCCTGCTGGCCAGACACTCCTCTGCTCTTTCAGTTCCCTGGACTAGACTCATCCTTTATCCAGCAACCCTTAATGTGCACATTTCATCCTTGTTATCAATTGTTCTTATTATCGGCCACACAGACATTATGTTGATAGCTTGACAGCTTGGGGATTTCCTCAAATCCAAGAACTTCCCATATATTTTCATGTTTCCCTTCGAGATAAACATCACGTAAATGTGGCTCAAGAAACAGCTACTACAGATAAGTGCGATTATGGTCCATTGTTGTGTCTGCTGATCTCTGCACACTTCACTGCAGCTTTGACCCTGAGACTTTTATCTTAAATGAGCTACAAATCTAAGCTTATTCCTCTGATATCCTCCTTCTAAACTGTTTAGGATAAAACGATGATATGTCAAGTAAAAGTAAAAGTTCAAATCAACCCCTGACCTTTGTCTTTGTCGTCTGCAGCACCTGATACTGCAGGAGGACCGGAGCTGCATCCTGAAGCTGTCCCTGGAGAAGCTGAGGTTCCTGGAGGACCCCGAGGCCTACCTGCGGCGCTCCGTCCTCATCAACAACCTGCTGAGGAAGATCCACCATGAGGAGGAGGAGCTGGAGGCTGAGGAGGAGGAGGAGGAAGAAGAAGAAGACGACGAAGTAGAGGAGGAGGGAGAAGAAGGGGAGGAGGTCATAGGAGAGAGGGGGCAGCGGAGGCTGTTGTACCCGGACAGGAAGAGGGTGAAGGTGCTGGTGATGGACTGCTGCTCTCCGGCGTGCGGCCTGGAGGAGCTGCAGCATTACCGGCTGGTGCCCTGTTACCCGTCACCCGGATGCCTGTACAGCCTGGGTACCTGCCCGGGCCTCGCCCCCAACCACCAGGTCCTTCTGTACAACCTGGACGACAACGGCTGACCGCCAGGAACCTCACTGTCAGGCCTCTTTTCAAAACTGGGAAATGCAACTGCAGCTCATGGACAAAACCGCCAGGAGAGAAGCCGCCGTAGTTTCCCCTTTACTGAAAACCCCTCTGAGGGGCTCGTGTCGTGGGGTCTGTTTTGTTCGTTGCCACGATGTCAAATCTCCTCTCGTCACCTTGAGGGCGAGACGGCAGCAGTGGTGGATGTGAGGAGCAGAGAAACCCTGATTTTTCTTCTGCCTCAGGATCAACAGGGTCTCTGGTGTTGATGTCAAACCCTGTCGCAGCGTCACTGCCATTTACTGTAAGCAGGCAAGGATTTTTTTGTTTTGTTTTTGCTGTTGATGTTGTGAAATAGATTTTTATCCTCATTGTTGCTCATGTGAACTGTGAGCATATTCAGGGATTTTCAGACTTGCAGGCTACTTTTCATGCACTCGCTTCTGCTCTCTTTTTCTGCCACTGTGCAATTTATGAAATATTATGTGTAATATTCCCTGGACTGTGTGAATTGCCATGTTATCTCAAGATACTCATTGTCTGAGGACTGTTTTCTTTCTCTGTATTTGATGTCCCGTGTTCATTCAGTATGCTGTTAGTGTCACTTTGCTGCCCTCTGATGGTGAAAGAATTCACTCCTTTGAGGCTGAACTCTCACTTTACAATTCAATGATGAGAAAAGATAAATATTTAGACTTCACAAGCCTCATATGAACATTCATTAAATGCTTTATCACACACTATAATGCAGCTATAAGCAAATATAAGTGTTTATTATTATTTGTGATTGTCAACAACTATAAGTCCTCCTGTTGGGACCTACAAATGGAATAAAGTAAAACAGATATGATAAAATAAACTGTTGACAATTTACTGTACATTAATAAACATAAAATATATTAATATAGCTGCTTAAACTACATTATGAGGTGTTTTAAATCATTTACTGGATGTTTATATAGTACTTATGATGGTCAATAGTTGGGATTAATGTAAAGTTTTACTCAAAAGGGGTAATAATCTGTTTTTCCCTTTTTAGTTGCACGTTAAAAAAGTCAGATTTTGCTTTTTTTTGTGGTTTAAAAAAGTAAGATGGCACCTCTTCTCATTCTTATCAGCTCTATGAAGCCACAACATTTTTTTTCTTTCCTGCTACCAAATAATTTGTCTGTGAATGATTTGATGTTTTAAAGATGGATTTTCACAGAGCAGAATATCTTTTTTAAATTGGTATTTTATTCCATATTTTCTTCCTGTACCCGTCCTGGTTATGACAGCAGCTGCGTTTTGCTTCGTACAAATCTGCTGTGTGACAACAGTGATCAATGATTCATCCTTCTCTGGTGTCTCTCTCTCTGTGTTTTGAGTGTTCGGTCTCTGTCCAGGAGTTTCACTGGGTTAGAAAATTTGCATCTTGATAACAATCACTACTATGGAAAAAACAACAACAACATCAACAACAAACTGCAGGCAACTATTAAAGAGAAGCTTGATATTTTAAAATGAGAATTTATATTTTGATGAAAATGCATATTCCATATTTAAGATAAGCTATTTTGAAAAAGGGCCATTAAGCTTTTTTCAGGTGATTGATTATCAAATAAAGTACATAAGGTGACAATGTTTTTATGTGTTTTGATGCCTATTTGTGCAGAGTAATAATCTATCTATCTATCTATCTATCTATCTATCTATCTATCTATCTATCTATCTATCTATCTATCTATCTATCTATCTATCTATCTATCTATCTATCTATCTATCTATCTCATTAAAAAAAGATGTGTAAATTGACCCACAAAACAACAGGCTACAGACTAAGCGCGTTCACGCTACGTCTTGACGTCTCTTGTACGTGCGCGCCGGAAGGGCTGCTGCCTTCAGGTGCTCCTACTAAACTCAAACTTTAGGGTCTCGAGTCCAAATTGCCTTCAGTGCCCAATCAAGTATCGTGGTCCAAAAACTGACCCTTCTGGGAGCAACATCAGCACAAGACGTTGTTAATTCTTCATTGCAAGATATTTTTAATATATTCTTTATGTTTATTATTATGTTTTGTTTACATTTAGTTGTTTTCTTGCATCTTTATGTTGAGAAGTTTCTGAAAAAACGTTTTCAAATACTCACAGCTTTGATAATAAAATGCTTTCAATGAGCTCCTCATAATCAACATAGCTGAAAGTCAGCATTGAAGAAGAAGAAGTTAAAGTGGAGGGACAGTTTATTCTGTATTAATGCGCCCCACCTCTGAAGGTTTTTATTCTACACTTTTTAATATCTTATTTTAGAGAATTGTTTGGTTTTATTTTATTACTTATTCAGATGGAGAAATGCGGAGACCTTTTATAGGGCTTAATACCTGTGCATCAAATATATATACTTAGGTTTGTTTTCATGTTCTTTTATCAGATATTTCTGAAATTGAGTCAGTAACTTTTCTAACTTTCGACTGTTATTTAACACAATGCATCAATTAATTACTTCACATACTGCTGAGTAGTTTGTGAATTTACCTCAAAGGATCAATAAAGTAGAGGTGGAGCACATTTTAACCACTTTGTATTCTATTGGATAGTGTAGTATAATATCATATTTCATAAACATGTAAAATCTTAATCTAAAAAGGAGCATAAAGTTGTATAAAATGAAGATACTCGAGTAAATTTTGTACTTAATTGCAGTTCTTGAGTAAATGCACTTAGTTTTTTTACCACGCCAAAAAAAACACTGAATCAGCCTGTTTGAATGAGACCAACTTTGGGAGGTGACATTTCCGACAGCCCCTGAAGGCCACAGTGAGGGCGCGCTCCCAGTCCGTCTGTCAGTTGTAGGAAACCACTCAGGTAGCGGGACACTGAACGCACCCCGAGCCACAACCGACCCGGTCTGTCCGGTTTGTCCGCTATCGTCACGTTAAAAACGGCATTTAATCTTATCTTTCAACCACTTCGACCCGCCGTCACAACTTGTTGTTGTTCAAAAACGGTTCGCGGTTCACTTCTGAGCCGTGATGCACGGGTTAGCTAGCTAACGTTAGCCGCAGAGCTAGCGCTCATCACCCAGTGGAAAGTAGCGGAGTCCAGCTCCTTCTTTCAGCCGTGCGGGGGGGCGCCTAAACCGGATTAAACATGGAGAAAAGTGGCCGTTTTACCGAGATGTTCGAGTATCTCCAAGACCCGCACCTTGTGGCTCGTTTTCAGCGTTTTTGTGGGGTGCGCGGGTCGTTTTCGAGAACCGTCTGCGGTGGTAGTACCAGCAGCACCAGCGGCAGCAGCAAAGAAGCTGGCCGGACTCACTCGCACAACAACGGGGCTTGCCATCATCACACCGCCGGGGGAAATGAGAGTGAAAACTTGGCCGTCATCGGAGCAGGAGAAGGGGAGAAAGTGCAGACGGCAGCAGCGGGTGTTCGGAAGAGGATTAGCGAATCTAACGTGGCGAAAAGCCCCGCGGTGGAAAGTGGGAACCCTCCCCAGAACGGGGCAGTGGTGGCCGGGGGAGAGACGGTCGGTGCGGGCAGTAACGGTCGCAGCCTCGCCGGGGCCACCGCCGCTGGTCCGGACTTCTCAGGGGAAACCGGGCCAGGTGATGCAGTCCCGGGTCCTCCCGGGAGCAGCACGGTGAAACCCCTCCGCAAAAACTCCCTCACAGGCGACGCCGGGCAGGAGTTCCTCATCGGGAACCGGTTCTTGTACTACCTGTTCACTTTCGGAACCGAGCTGGGCAACGAGTCCTTCTACATCACCTTCTTCCCCTTCATCATGTGGAACATGGACGCCTTTGTGAGCAGGAGGCTGATCATGGTCTGGGTCTGGGTCATGTACCTGGGCCAGTGCACCAAGGATGTGATCGGGTGGTCCCGGCCCGCTTCACCCCCTGTGGTCAAAGTGGAGATGTTTTACAACTCTGAGTACAGCATGCCGTCCACACACGCCATGTCCGGCACGGCCATCCCTTTCTCCCTGTTCTTCATGACCTACGGCCGGTGGGAGGTACAGTACATCCATCTTACAGCTTGTCAAAGTGTCAGGAAGTGTCAGGAAGGAGAAGTGGGCACTTCCCCCTGGTTTCCAGAGAAAAGTTCCTCTTGTGGTGTCTCACAACACTTTGCCATGTTTGCAGAAACTCTGCAGAAAATTTACAGAAAGCTGCAACTCAGAGAAATCCTCACACATACCAGCTGTTTGTGCAGAAGGGCTGTGCAAATATCACAACCAAAACACCTTTCTTTGTAATTTTTATCACTTATTTCATGTTTGCATGTCCAGCTGACTGTAAAACTGTATACAGGCTTTCAGTCCCGTATTTTAAACATGTATTATATTAGTTATTTCAGTCCAAAACTCAAATTTAACTAATTTACAATGACGTAAAACAGCAAATCTCAACACTTGACAAGCATTTTTTTCAACTCTGCACTGTCTAGTTCACGCTAGCAGTTATATTTGGCAAAAAACTTAACTGGAAATAAACCTACCGAACTTTATTGGCTGTGTTAAGGGAAATTACGCAGTTACATCCAGGAAACTTTCTAGGAAGTTAGTAGGAACCTTTTAACACAGCACAGATCTATAAAAAAACAATAGTACCCCAATAAAACTACAAAAACAGGCAATAAACAAAGCATAATCTTTTAAAGTCCAGCCAGTCGGTCAATTTGCATACGAGACTTTTGCTCCAACGATTATGTATGAAGAGATACAAGCTTATCTAATATCACCGACATCCTGTGAGAGAAGACACCAGCGTGCGAAAACAGTCGGCACAGGTGAAGCACCTTATTAACACCCTCGGTGTGTTCAGCATCGCCTCGTGATCCCGCTTCAGCCCATCAGCATCCCAGTATTTCTGCAAAAGTGGCAATGAGGCATTATATTTTTCTAGTTTTTACTCAAATATTAACAGAAGTAGGAGCCTCAGAAGTTCACCTCAGGCCTGCAGCAGAAACACCTCCTCGTACATTTATTTATTTATTTTGAACATCACAAACTGCAGCCTGGAGAGTCCTAAACTTGAACCAACGCCTCTCTGAAACAGTTTAAATAATAAACTGGTATCCACGTGTAAGATAACGGCACACAGCTTGTAAATACATCAATATTTTACAACATATATGAAGATACATTAATTAATTAATTAATAACTTTGTCTCTGCATACCCACCAGCAAATAACTCCTACTATACAAATATAACAGTTATCTTTGTCACCAATTTATCTGTCAAATAATTAAGCATTTGGTCTATGAAACCTCATTACTCCTCATTATTTGTCTTGTTTGTCCAACAAACAGCCCCAAACCCCCAAAATATTCAACTGAATATGATGCAAAATCAAGAAAAACAGGAAATTTAGACATTTGAGAATCAGGAGCAACCAGATTTGGGAGATTTTGGCTTGAAAATTGACTTAAATGATCACTCGGGTATCAAAATATCTGCCGATTAGTTTTGTTTCGATCAACCAGTGGATTAATCGGCCATTTGTCGCAGCTGTACAGCACAATATACTGACTTTATATACAAATATAAACAGCATACATGCAGTAGAACGTTCTCTGAGATCAGAAATCAATTCACACACAGCGTCACGTGAATATTAATATAAATATACGATTATTTCTGTTATAAATCTATAGATTATGGGCTGTAATTTGTTTTTGAGATATCCTACAAAGACTGACACCACCTCGCTGTCACACTGTGGCGTTGGCTGATTCGGGGCCAAACCGGTGATCTACTGTTATATAGCATGGCCGCGGCAACTCTTGACACAGGCTGGCTGAGACTTTGCCCTCTGAGGCTGCGTCATTAACTATGAATGTGCGGCTGGGCCGGCGGATCCAGTGACAGCAGCCATGGCGGACGTTCAGCTGTGTGAGCACATTTGTTGACGCTTTTCTTCTCGTACTACAGTGAAATCAAGCTCACAACAAGACTGGACGTCTGCAGCCAGATGACGCTATCTAATGCTCATTACACAGCAGAGAAGGAGCTTTTTAGACAGATTGATCATCAATTAATTAGTTAGATCTCATATTTGGCAAAGTTCATCAGTTATCAAATGTAAATATTTGCTGATTTTGGAATATTTTTGGGTTTCGGGCTGTTGGTCATTCAAAACAAGCAATTTAAATATGTCAACACGGGCATTTTTCACAATTTTCTGCCATTTTATTAGCAAACAACATTAAGTAACTATGAGAAACAGATAGAATTGATTGTAAAACTTGTTGCTGCAGCAATTAGTTGAATCAATTAGTTGATTGGCAACTAGTTTGATCATCTTTCCAAACAACAATTAAAAAAATGTGATCATTCCAGGTTCTCGTTTGCTACTTTTATTGGTTCTTGCCTTTATAATAAATTGAATATTTTGGGTTTTGGACGCTTGATGAGGTTACCTTGGGCTCTTGGGTGTGATGGTGGACCACTTCCTTCACCGTCCCTTGAGGACAGCTCATGTTCTCCAGCATTGTTAGAGTTCATAAAAACTAACTGAAGTGTCCCAAATCATTGGAGTAACATTGCCTGCGGGGATTTTGTTTTAACAAGCCGCCCTCTGTTGTTCTTTTCTCCATCCCCTCCCATTCACTCAGGAGGAACAGCTCTCCATTGTGTCCACTCTGTAAAAGCCAACAGAGAGTCTGTGTAGTCCACTTCCATTGTCTTACTGAGCGTCCACACAGTGGGAACGAACGTGATCAACAAACCGCAGGAAGTCCGTTTGATTCTCTAAGAACTGAGAGACGAGGAAAACTCAAACGCCAGTGTGTGGATGCTTATCGTGCTCCTCAAGTTTTTATGGCTGATTTCTGCTCTTTGTCGTAGAGCTGGAACCATGACGTTGGTTCATAAATGTTGTCCAGACGGGCGGCAGGAAGGGAAAAGCAGAACTGACGAGATGGAGGAACGCCCGTACTGTGCAAGTTTAGATGATGTTACGGGAGAAAGAAAGGAAATGAGTAAGACTGCATTTCAGGCAAAAGTACTATTTGATAGTAACTGTGAGCCGTTGGAAGATTATACATTATACATATATACATTGTTGTTTGTATCAGTCGGCCACTTTTTACATCTTTATTGCTGAAACACAAATCACATCTGGCAGAATCACACGTTTGAAGTGTTTAGAGTAGATCGCTGCCCAAGATCAGCCCTAGCTAACGTAGCTAAGGCTGATCTTAGCTAATGTTCGGTAGCGGGAAGATCGACTGGATGAAATGAGACTCAGGCCGCCTAAGCAACAAACAGACTGTTTGTGTCCAGATCTTTACACAGAACTAGCTCATCTCGACGTCCTGTATGAATCTAAAGCTGCTGACTGGCGTACAACCAGGCGCCGGTAAAAATGAAGGAAAATATGTTTTTAAAAGATTCGACGACAACTATTCAAATATTTGAAAATCGAGGCCCATCCCTAGAAACAATACGCAACATAAACATAACCACATTAAGTCACGTTGCCTTTGACGAAGTGGTTTTTGTCAGTTTCTCTCACTGCTTTTTTTTTTTCAGAAACTGCTTGTTATTGCCCAATACAAGCTCCTCGTGGCTGCTCTGTTTGATAAAGTAACCATAAATGGCGCAAACCAAAGTTACCCAATTTTTTTCTTTTAGAGTTTGTGATAGTGCCTCAGACGTAGAAAAACACTTCCAGCCCTCCGTCTGCAGTTGTCTCCACACAGCGACGCAATGATGTGATGTGCAAACAAGCTATTGTCAGAAAATATGCAATTATGCCAAACATTTGCTGGTTTGAGCCACAAAAATATGAGTATTTGCTTCTTTTCTTTTGACATATTAAACACTTTCCACCATTTTCTGTCATTTTACAGGCAGAATAACAGCGTATGACTTCATGAGTATGTTGGTGAGGGCATGAAGGTTATTGAACTGTGGTACAACAGCTCCAGCAGCTAAACATGTTCCTTGCTGATATGAGGACTCCTCTGCAACTATTATCTGCTGCTGCAGGCCAGTATTGCTCAAGGAGACTCCACTGATTACCACTTCTTGTTTAAACAGACGCCTTTATTGCTGCTGCAGCCGCCGTGCCGTGTTTCGGTACAATGGTGATTAACTGCTCATTACTCCGGCGTGGGTGAGAGGAGGGAAAAAAAAAGGGCCGCCCAGAGTTTTGGAAAGAGCAGTGCGTGGGATCCCTGCATTGTACCGCTTGAATCACAGCAGGCGTGAGCAGCAGCAGCAGTGGTGAGGCTGATTTACAACACTGCCTCCCCGTCTGCCCGCCGCAGGAGGAGATAAGAGAGCCGACCCCTGACCCTCGAGTGTGCGCCTCCAAGATAAAGACTGATTCAGTGTCCTTAAGGGCTCTGGTTTCACCTCATTGTCACAACAGGTCTCTCTCTTCTCGCCTCGGTTCGAGAACACGAGTGGTGTAAAATTTCCAAGAGCCTTTCAGCTTTGCGGGGACAGCAGATAAGAACTAAGGCTGTTTGCTCCTCACAGCGTCTGCATTTAACTGAATTTAACTAAATCTGCCTCGTTGTGGCTCTCAGCTTGAGGCCATTGTCGTCCTGCTGTGCTGGAGGCGTGTGGAGAGATCAATACAGCTCAGTGATCAGATGGATTTGGGTTTTTTACGGTCCTAATCCATAGGCTGTTTAAAAGAAGTGGACATAGCTTCTGAAAAGGTCTGAAAAGTGCAGCCAGTGAAATCTGCATTGTGTGGAAGTCAATGATTTATTACCTCAGTAAGCTTTTGACCAATGGGTTTATGGTCTTCAACACAGCATGATGTTCTTTTAGTAAATTATGGTCCCCTTTAGTGGAAAATGGATGATAAAGCAGCGTATGCTTCAGGGTGACTAACCAATCAGAGGAGGACTGATTGGCTCCAAAGCCAAGATGGCGGTTTTTAAAATGCTCAACTCAAGGCTTCACAATGGGAGTCCAAAAGCCAATATTGGAAACATGTGCTCAGATCAGGAAATAGTGTTGATGAAGTGTTTCTCTTACATAAAAAAATCTACTTTATTTCAGTATTTTCTGTAGTCTGTCCTCACAGGATATTATTTTAGCCATTCAGCAAATCCAGCATTTGTTTTTCAGTTTCTTTCCAATCACACATCTGACAGATTCTCCCAGAATATTGTGATTTAAAAGCCTCCCCTGGCGAACACTCACGGCATGGATGGATTATTTTTCCTCCTCTTCCTGAGCGCTGCCTCGGAGAAACAGGCCAGTTAGTAGTCATCGCCCAAACCTGCTGTAGTTCATTTCTGCATCGCTCTGGTTTTATCGATTTTATTGATAGTAGAGCTGCTAGTTTGACAATCGACTCATCATTTAAGTACTTTTTCAACAAGAAAACCACATAAATTGACTGTTCCTGGTTCTGTAACGTTTAAATCAGTAGCTTTTCTTGGCTTTGCATTATGATGGATTAATTTTGGTCTATTTATCGGACAAACCAAGACTTTGGATGAGGTCACCTTGAGCTCCGGGGCAATGTGATGTTTTCTAATGTCTCTCTCGCCTGAACGTGAATAGTTGAATGCAGCCTTTTATGGATGGCATGTGGAAATGCACATGATATATGATAAATTAACTTGACAGCACGTTACAGGATAGAAAGCAGTGCACACCAGACTAACGATAATAATAATCATAATGACTTGTTTTGGACTGAACTTCAGACTCTGGTCTCCAAAGTTAAGACTTCAGGCTTATTTATTACTTGCAAAACCACACTCTTGAGATATAAAGAGATATAAAGTGGTAACTCTTTACTCTTCAGACTGGAGGAGGATGTCAGAGCCTTCAGAGGCAGCAGGGTTTGTCCCTCTCTTCCCCGGCTGGTTGCCGTTGCTACTCTGTGAGTTTTCCTGCTGAATCGTGGCCTCGGTTGACCTCTTTTAGCAAAGCAGGAGCGTTTGGGTTTGGACGGGCCACAGTCAGACGATCCTCCTCCTCCTCCTCATGCCCTCCTCCAGCTCTGACAGTAACTAGAGCCAGATGTCTCTGTGTGGAAGATACTAGTAAGGGGGAAATAAGGGAGGGGACGAGGGACACAAGTGTGGAGGAGAAGAGGAAAGCAGCGCTGAGAAAAGGGAGGGTGGAGGCAGAGAAAAGATTAGATAGTACATGGGAGGAGATTAGACAAGATGAGACCAGAGGGCGACGAGAGATGGAGAAAGCATGGAGTTGAGAGGTGGTTAGAGGCATTAATAAAGGAAAGTGAGGGGGGGAGGATGGAAGAGGAGAAAAGAGACCAAAGGGCACAGAGAGGGCTGGAGAGGGAGATAAGAGGAGGGTATGAAAGGACGAGCTGAAGAAAAGAGTGACGGAGAGCAGATTAGACGAGCAGGGGGATGAGAGGACGATGTAAAGGACGCGTGAGAGCTGCGTGGCCTTTGCACACTGTGTCGTATAAACGCTCATGTCTTTGTCCAGCAGCGAGCAGAAAACATTAATGGTAAACAGGCTTTGTGTGAGACTTCCTCCCTCGAGCAGGAACATTAGGTGGGAAGGGTTCGGCTTCTTCCTGCGAGCATGAATGAGTTTTACTGTATAGCATTTCCTCGCTCCAACCCTGAGTTTTACATAGTGTTTTCATTCAAATCACAGATGTATATCAGCCTCAAATCCCTGCCGTTGCATTCAAAAGAGGTTTGTGTAGTCGTAAAGATTTTTAGGACAAACAGTGGCTGCAAGCGGTTGTCTCATTAAATGTTTTGGGGAAAGATTAGCTGGAGGACAAATGTTCTTTTTCCGTGGCCGATGCATCCCTTTGCATTTTTACTGATGTGACGTTGACACGAACGCCTCATTTTGTGTTTGGCCGTCACTGCTGCTGTTTGACCAGATGTGGTTTTATTTCATGCTGCATTCACTGGAAACTGGACTTCCCACTTTCACCGCTTCGTTGTTTGCAGAGAAGTGAAAAAATCCTTTGTTTTCCTTATTTATGGCTGCGCTTATGTATGATACAACATTTTTTATCTTAGTAAAAAATAACAGAATACAACATTGTTCAGGCTGAAAGTTACTTTGGATCAAAAATAAAAACTATAACAGACAGAGGATTCAGTCTCTTTGCAGCAGAAAGTAAAGACTGCTTCACGTCGTCCGTGTCGTAAAATGATGACGCCATTAAAACGGCGCGACACGTGTTGCAGTGGCGCCGCCTTTACGAGGTTCTAGCAGAGCCATTTTCAAAGGGGGCCGTTGACCTCTGAGCTCCAGATCCTCAGTGTGTAGAGTAAAAAAAGTTAGTGGAGGTCTATAGTGTGTGTGTGCTAGTTAGTCAGTGTGTCAGTGTGTAGTGGAGGTCTATAGTGTGTGTGTGCTAGTTAGTCAGTGTGTCAGTGTGTAGTGGAGGTCTATAGTGTGTGTGTGTGCTAGTTAGTCAGTGTGTCAGTGTGTAGTGGAGGTCTATAGTGTGTGTGTGCTAGTTAGTCAGTGTGTTTGTGTGTAGTGGAGGTCTATAGTGTGTGTGTGTTAGTTAGTCAGTGTGTCAGTGTGTAGTGGAGGTCTATAGTGTGTGTGTGCGAGTTAGTCAGTGTGTTAGTGTGTAGTGGAGGTCTATAGTGTGTGTGTGCTAGTTAGTCAGTGTGTCAGTGTGTAGTGGAGGTCTATAGTGTGTGTGTGTGTGTGTGTGTGTGTGTGTGTGTGTGTGTGTGTGCTAGTTAGTCAGTGTGTCAGTGTGTAGTGGAGGTCTATAGTGTGTGTGTGCTAGTTAGTCAGTGTGTTAGTGTGTAGTGGAGGTCTATAGTGTGTGTGTGCTAGTTAGTCAGTGTGTCAGTGTGTAGTGGAGGTCTATAGTGTGTGTGTGCTAGTTAGTCAGTGTGTTAGTGTGTAGTGGAGGTCTATAGTGTGTGTGTGCTAGTTAGTCAGTGTGTTAGTGTGTAGTGGAGGTCTATAGTGTGTGTGTGTGTGTGTGTGTGCTAGTTAGTCAGTGTGTTAGTGTGTAGTGGAGGTCTATAGTGTATGTGTGTGTGCTAGTTAGTCAGTGTGTTAGTGTGTAGTGGAGGTCTATAGTGTGTGTGTGTGTGCTAGTTAGTCAGTGTGTCAGTGTGTAGTGGAGGTCTATAGTGTGTGTGTGTGTGTGCTAGTTAGTCAGTGTGTTAGTGTGTAGTGGAGGTCTATAGTGTGTGTGTGTGCTAGTTAGTCAGTGTGTTAGTGTGTAGTGGAGGTCTATAGTGTGTGTGTGTGCTAGTTAGTCAGTGTGTCAGTGTGTAGTGGAGGTCTATAGTGTGTGTGTGTGTGTGTGTGTGTGCTAGTTAGTTAGTGTGTAGTGGAGGTCTATGGAGGCCACAATGAGGACAATAATGGGTCCTTTTGCTTCTAATTCCTTTATAGTTTTACTGAAAGAGAGGACGTTTACTTGTATATTTTTACATTGTGATATTTCTACACTTGAGTAAATGATTTTCTTTCTTTCTTCCACCACTGTGTCGACACACAAGCTGACAAATTAACACCTCAGAGACAAAAACTTTACCCAAACACCAGTGAGTGAGCTCTCCATCCACAACATCCTGGATTCACAAACATTTCATGTATTTCTTATTGTGTAAATCGCGTGCAAGATATCTGTTTTTTTATTTTAACTTGGTGTTTTTGTCTTGCTGACACGTAAAGCTGCAGTTTAAAGCTGCCAACTTAAACAGATTTTTCTGTGGTATTGTCGACTTCAAACATAAGAAGAATTGTCACAACTTTGGTTTTTGCGTCACCACAAACCCCACAAGTTTGCTGTACATCTTCAATGTTAAATGTGTGTGTGTGTGTGTGTGTGTTCGTGCAGCATATGTCACGTGAGGGATCACAGAGCGAACCCTACACTGAGGCTAACACTCAATAAGCAGTGTGCAGAGAACCACAAGCCACACAAAAAACACACCATGTCCATAAAGCCTTGCATGAGGCGACGGCCGCAGCCCCACCGTGGTCACGGGCGCGAGGCCAGAGCGAGCAGGAAAACACGGCCGTGGGACCCGGCGGGGACACGGGCTCCGCTTGTGCAAGGACAGAGGACGCCGTTTGGCCTCCACAGATGGTTTCCTCAGTCCCTTCTTTCTCTCCTCTCACACTCGGTGCTAGTTTTTTCCAAACTCGGCGACAGTCTGAGCTTGTCGGGCGGCTGCACGTCTGCCTCGCCCTCACAGCTAATCACAACGCACCTGTTTCCATAACCTACCTCTGCACTGACCTCATTTTTGGGAGAGTTGTCAGGCTGCAATTGACACTTTCAAAGTGTAGGGAGAGACTGACTTTAACCACACAGTCACACAAACCTCTTTTCACATAAACCTGGAAGTTATCAGAAGGTTTGAGGATTCAGAAACATTTAAAAACACAACATCCTGGTCAATAAGTTGGTCAGTGCCACACATTTCCTTACATTTGATTTCTTGAAAGTTAAAGTTTAAACATTTCTTCTATGTATTACATGTCACAAGTCTGTTCCTAAATGTTTGGTGATCTTCTGACTAATCAGAAGGTTTGAGGACACTGAAAGTCATAAGAGCTAATCCTCTGGGCACCGTCAATATCTGTAAATAGATTTAAAAAAAATCATTTCAATCCATCCATCATTAGTGGAGATCTAATCTGGACCACAGATGTAGAATTGACTAGAGCTGCACTGCTGCAGGTTTAAAGTTAATGTGGACACAAACCCCTTTTGCTTAAAATGAGTCAGATGCTTAAAAAATGTTTGGCCTCATTTTCTGTCTTTGTTTCCTAGTTAGTTAGTTGGTTAGTTAGTTAATTAGTTGGGGAGTTGGGAGAGTTAAGAAGAAAACAGTAGACAGCACAAGTTTATGTCTATAAATGTGCCTTTAAATAATTAAAGATCTCAAAGATCTTCCAGTAAAATATGTGATTTCAACACAGTAGATAACCTGTAGAAGTACACATTACAAAGCCTAATTTAGTGTGAGTCCCTGTCGCTGCCATAAAAACGTGACAAAACCAATGTAATGGCAAACATGTGAAGATGAGCGTTTATTGTTTCATCTTTTTGTGAGAAAATGTCAACAAAAAGTCACTTTTCTTGTCAAAAATGAGCGATAATTTAAATTCACACAGTGAGATGTTAAACACTGAAGACTTGTAGTGACGCTGATTATGAAATAATTAGTAAACAGCTCAATATTGAGAATTTGTGATTTATTTCTATATATTTGTACACCTTTATTCCATTTCTACCTTTTATGACTGTTATACCTTACTGCCTTTATATTCTGTTTTTATATTTATACACAACGTATTATGTTTAATTTTACTTTTTTATCTTATATATTTGATTACATATTGCAAACATTTCTCACTTCTAGTTGCACCTTTTTAAATGTGCTTGTGTGAGGTAACGACATGACCGAACTCTGTTTACATGTGCGGAAAGTCTTAAATCTGAACCTGATGATTGTCACTGGTGTCTCAGGCGGAGGCTGCACCATAAAACTCAGTTTTATCTCCGCTTAATTAGCACCCAGCACCAACTGCCCCCCCTTCCCCCTAAAGGCTGGAGGTGTGTGGGAGCTGCCGTGCTGGTTTTGGGATTTGTCGTGGAAATCTGAGCTATCTCAACAACAGGAGCCACAATGAAGGGAACAAAAGGCTTTTTGACAAGTGTGCAAACCTCAGCAGCTTTCGTCGTTCATCTCCTCCTCCCAGCGTTTCTCTCTCTTCCTTTCTTTCAGTCTGTGTGGCTGCGGTTCAGAGCCACAACGATTAGCTGATAAATGATTAGTCAATATGCAGAAAATTGGGATTATTAAGCCTCAATTCTTATGCTTGAATTACATTGAATAAGTTATTTTTCAAGCTTACGCTGCAGGTAAATGGGGTAAAAAACTAATAGATATCACCACAATTAATTTTTCTGTTAGAAGTTTTATGAAATTTTATGGTTAAATATGCAAAGTAGGTATTATCTACTTAAAATGCATAGATTTGCATACTTTGCTCAAAACTCTTTGGGAGAGGGAGTGCTAGATATCCTCTTTTATCCCTCCATAAATCAGAAAATACTGTCAGTGACCATAAAGAAGCAATTTCACCATGTTTTTAGGAATAAAATGCTCCATAAATCAAGCGGTTTCCTTTCTAGTAATATGAAAGAGGACATGATTGACCTGTGCTTTAGTGTCTTGACTTAAAAGCCACAATTGTTTGATAGCAAACTGAATGTCTTTTGGTTTTGGACTGTATACTTTGGGATGTCAGGTTGTTAAACGCGCTGAACGCACGCAGGTTTTGGTTCCCTTTTGCTTTTCTTTGTTCGTCCTGCTGACGTTGCTAGATCAGATTTTTTTTTAAAGCTAAGCATTCATGTGACCCAGATTTAAAAACTGAAGAACGGAGACGGTGACTCACCGATTAGAAAACAAATAATCCGAGTCACGAGGGGGGAAGAAAAGAATCTGACTTTGGACACTTTCTGAACTTGGGTTGCAAAACGTGTGGCCTTTTCTGTACAGGCCAAGTACGTCTGATAAGAAACCAGCAGGAAGGAGTCCGGTACATATTAGCAGATAATCATGTCCAAAAACGTCAACCCAGCACATGCAATCATTTTATTACCATTTCAATCATCAGGTCAGAGTCATAAACAAGATATATATTACATAATGTGGAGCAAAGTACAATGGGAGACGTATATATTTATATATATAAAGCTGCTTTGTCTCACAAGTTTGAAACCTGCATTGGCTTTATTTGCATTATCAAGGGAAACAAAATCAAATATTTGCTGATTACAACTCGACAGATATGGAGATTTATTCGCCTCTTTCTATTTTACATCATTGTCGTTTAATTAAATACTTTCTTTAACTTCTCATTATCAAATAAAAGCAATTTTAAAAGACCACTTAAAGGCTAATTCTAGTGTTTTTAAACTCACATATTTGGGTGTTGACATGATTAGTAGGTACAACAAAGAATTGGAACTGGATTCGTTTCATCTGCTTCCACTAGTTTAGTCTCTGGTCTTAATAAGTGTGTGACGCTGTGTTGAAAACGATCTCCTTTCTCCTCCACAGTACCCGTTCTCACTGGGCTTCAGCTTGGCTCTCTGCTGGTGTCTGCTGGTCTGTGTCAGCCGGATCTACATGGGAATGCACTCGGTCCTGGTAGGTCCACACACACCCGCACAGACGGTGCCAGTCTTCCCACCTGCAGTGGCACTTTGGCGTCACTGTTTCTGTTTGAACATGATAGCTGACGTGTGGGAAACCGTATCCGACCAGCAGCCACTTCAGCTGCAGCACTGGGCTGGAGTCAGGTTCTGGTGTCAGGGTTCAACCCAGCATTTCTTCCCCACTGGCCCACTTGGCCACTAGATCAGAGTTTTACTGGCCCCTGTTTATTATCAGTGACACAGGAGCTAAAAAATCAAAATAAATCCTATATAAAAAGACTTATTTTATATAATGTTCATACAACAGTGACCTGGTAGAGTACCCCTCTTTACCCTACTGTGTCCTATCAAATATAGCATGAAAATGCCCAAAAAGTCTTTAAAAAGCAGATATTTAGTTTATTAGTTCAAAACACGTCTCCTACTTTCCTGAAATATCAGCGAATGTGCGCTGCAGGTTTCAAGTTTCTACATCAAGGTTGTTGAAGTCGTGTACTGGACCACGATTGGACCTCAGATTTGTGCACAGCTCACGTGAAGCTCAAACATCCAAGTGGAGGAGCAAGAAGCAAAACACATTTTTGAGTGGAAGGGGACTTTAAAAACGTCCTACACTTTGTTGTGTTATTTGTGTGGTGCGATTAGCAGGCAGGGTGTGAAAGAGGAAACCTTTCCCGCCCATTCATTATAAGCAGGAGGTGGAATCTGAACATAAGACTCCCAACAATGATTTTCCTGCTTTAGAAATGAGGAGAAAACCAGTTTGCCAACATCTGCCACTGCCGTACGCCTCTGTGTGTGTCTGTGCAGTGGACCACCTGAAGGGCTGCGCAGAGGTAAGCATTTTAAACCGGACTGGACCAGCAACACCGAATCTTTACCAACAGGTGAAGCACAAACTCAGCTGCTCTGCTATGTGGAACATAATGAAAGCCCATTAATGAGAGTATAGAGTATAACAATACTAACGCTGTGTTCAGTTATTGTTATTAATTTACAATTATCTTTAATAACTAGTAAACATCATCTAGTAGCAACACAGAAGCTAACGTTAGCTAGCGTAGCATCAGTGTGAAGTGCTTTGCAGCGCGTGCGGTTTGTAGCTTCATATCCCAGACTTCCTTTGAAAATGACATGACAACACTGCGCTCACACTGCGATCCTTAGTGCTCCGTTTGGATTTATTTCTCAGATTACAGATAGAGATTAGATGATTTGGCCAATATCAGATTCCAGCGAACTGCCCCCCCCCAGGGCCAAAACAACAATACCACAGCCGTCACATGCAGCACGCTGTCATAAAGAAGAGAACAATGGAGGCCACTGAGTTTATTGTCTGGTTTATCAGATGATGTGCAGCGGAAGAAAGTCTCAGAAAACACGTGAACATAAACAACACGCCCTCAAACACATCACTCTTATTTTTATTTGTATTTTTTTACTTTTTGCCCTCTGACAGCTGTGGCTCTGTTTATAGCCGAAACAAACAAAACTATGTTAATCATGTTGCTTAGTTGAGTATTACTGATGCAACACAAGTAGGATTTAGCGGCGTTGTCACAGGTCGCAACTTTAAAACTGGAAAACCAACCCAACCCTAATCAGCTGCTACCTGACATCGCTGCAGAAACATTTTAATCTGCAGAACAAAGTTCCTTTAAGCTAAAACTTCCACAGGAGCTGATTTACGCAGTTTTCCAGGAGTCACAGTGTTTCATCTGAGCCATGCATCACCAGCTTCTACCTGTACCACACGGCTAATCTGGCATCAATACATCCTCAGCGCGCTCAGGCCTGCGTCCTGCAGGTGTAGGCAGTGAAGAAAATACCTGGCAGCATATCATAGTTCTCACTAAACCACTGAGGCAGACTCATGCCTGCAGAAACCCGCTCCTGCTGTCACGTTAGCGGATCGTCTTGCTGACAACAGGACTTTGGCAAGATGAGATCACTGCTGCACCACACAGGTACAGTCATGAAGAGCATAATAGGGTGTGTGTGTGTGTGTGTGTGTGTTTACACCTGGTGCCCTGCAGCTTTACAGTATTTCTCAGAGTCTGAGAACAACCGGCTGTGAGAGACTCCAACCTGCGTCTTTGTTAAGTGCAGCAGTGATAATATATCACACAATATGTTAATGAAACCAGACGCTGCCTCGCTAAAACATGCAAATTAATGACCTAACTGTTGGGAGTTAAAGTAAAACAGCTTTCTTGCAGTTGCCCCACTTCAAGAAACTAGAACATTACTAGAACATTTACTATATAATGCAGCACTATATACTAAAAGTAATTCTTAAAAATTACTAGTAATATTTAAAAGAAAAAAATAAAGATATTAAAAATCGAAAATAATAATAAAGAAAATATAAAAATATGATATATAAGAAATAATATAGTTAATATATAATAAAAATACTAAATATACCATAATACAGTCTAAAAATACGCTATAACAAGTAAACCATTTAGGATGTGACGTGTATTTCTGTGTCTGTTCATGCCAGTAATGGACCCAAAGTGAATTTTGTACTAAATTATGAAAACTATTTAGTCAGTAGAAGTAATCAGATCAATATATTGGATTAATATTAACACTAATCTAATAGAAAATGTCACCTAATTCCACAGAGGCCATGCGGTTCCTCCTCAGATGGTCACAGACTCTGAATCCAGTCGGATTATTTTGGCTCGCTGGTGAATGATGTCAGTCGCTGTGCGCTGTTGGGGTTGGGGTTGTCTGTCGCCGCGGCAACAGCCTCCGTGGTCACGTCCGTGTCAGAGGCGCAGGCGGGCGGCCGCGTGGGACCGGCAGACGTTACGGTACTAAAACTGGCCGTCCTCCCAGATAAACTTTCAGAAGGTGAACCCACATCAGAGACTTTCTTTAGGGGCTTTCTGTGGCGTCTCCACCTCGGGAACCGCGTGCACATCTGCCGGCTCTCACCGCCTCGTACCTCACCACCAGGACGGTGAACGAGTCCTGTGTGGACCTCCAGATAAACAAGCCGTGACCCAGAGAAACTATTTAAAATGATTAGTTCAGTCGGCAGTTAATTAGATTTACGATTCAGAGCGGGTAAATTACAGGACGCAGGCCTGAGTCACCCTGGTGACTTAAGGCACGCCTGATTCCTCCCTGGCTTTTCACCAGATTCAAGTGCAATCCCAGTGGTAACGACAACAGTCAGACATTAGAGATCCTCAGTGCCGCCTCAGAGGGAGCTCATTACTTTTACACAACAGGTGTCAGTAAACGTTCTTTCCTTACTCCCACATGAAAAGAGAAACAGGAAATCACACCCAAGACGGCTTCCTTGGCTTAAAACATCCGTTAATGTCTGGATAAAAGTTCTATTAAGCTCTTAATTAAATGTCCAAAGATCCAAAGCCACACCATCATCTCAATGCTGAGAAATTAAAGGACTATTCCAGCATTTATTATTATTTTTTTTAAATGTACCTGCAAATTGCTGCGACTCAAGACGCAATTTAATGTTATTTCAGCTGTAAGATTTATATTTATGCTTCTAGTGATGGAGCAGTATGGATACTTATTATTAATAACCAGTGGGAGGTAGAGATCTCACATTTTATAGTCAAAACGCTGACTCTCAGCTTTGGCTCGCCATGAAACCGCAACGATTTCTGGGTGTTTATTCGCAAGATAATAGCACCCTTGGAAAGTGTGAGTTACAGTCGGATCTGTATCGTGTATGTTTGTGTTCAGTTATGAGAAGGAGTTGGATTCGATCTGATCCCAACTGCAGGGGGTTAAAAGCATAAATCACAGCAGCTTGGTGTTTTTCTTTAAACCGCCACATGAACTGGATTTGTTTAAACGGCGATGCCAGAAGCACAACATTCGGGTCGAGACCTCAGAGCTGAAATTATATGATTATACGAGACGGTTCAGTCCGCAGGCCAACATGCACAGAGCTCGTTTCCACCTGATAACACAGTCTGACGTCTGCTCGGACGGCTGAAGGCTCCGCAGTCGGCCCATATGGGCGGGGGGGTGGTGGGGGGGGTTACTGTTGTGTTTCAGGGAGTGGAGCTTGAACACATGGTGGGCCATTAGCGGTCTGCTCAGCCAGACCTGCAGGGCACTTAATGTGTTTCTGGAAATCATCACGCCCAGTGAAAATACTTCCTCCTCTTTTGTTCTGCAGGAGACAAAAAGCTGTCCTGCTACTGACGATATTGTTGACATCTGCAAACCTTTTTACCAGACTGCTCACTGAGCACTTTCACCCAGTTTTTCGGTGTTCTTCCTCGATTTTAACGGATAACTTCAGTGTTTTTACGTTATGGAAAAGATCCTGACAGAGATAGACCTGCAAGATCCTTTTTGTTAAACCACAAACAGCTGTTCTGTTACATTCCTCTCTTCAAAGCCACCAGACCCCATTCACAAAAACAGTAATTTTACCTCGCCGAACGTGGGAGTTGCTGATCCTACAGCTGCCTCGATCAGTTAGTTAGTTTGTCTTATTGTGTGTTACACAAATATTAGATTGGCTCTGAACTAACCCTTTAAAATAACACAAACAATCACTATTTTCTGTCTCTTCCATTTTGCTATCTGCTTTCTTGATCTTGATTGGTAGAATGATAATAAATTAATCATTTGAGTAATTTTTCAGCCTCTCTGATGTGAGAATTTGGTGCTTTTCTTTAGTTTTCTATATGTGCAAATCAATATATTTGGATTTTAGACATAAACGACACCAATTTATTCTCATTTGTAAGGCACTTAAGATAAAAACATCTGCTAAATAAGTAACATGTAGCCTCGTTGTTGCTTGAGCCGCTTCAGAGCTCCCTTTAGTTGTGTCAGCAGAGGAGAAAACTGACAGACCGCTGAAAGCTTTCACTCCCCGTGTGTGTGTGTGTGTGTTATGAGCTGATAAAAGTTTGCAGCAGTAAGGAGATAAATCCCAGCAGCCCTCTGAGCGGCTGGTCGGTACAGTAAAACGTCTCAGTCAGTCCGTTGGGACACGAGTTCCTGCCGAGCGGCGTGGCAGCATGTGACGCAAGCTCTGTGGCTGCTGCACTCACAGATCAGCGCTGGTTAATGACTGACTGTGAGATCAGGGCTTACGTGGACCACAATGTGTATTTAAACAGCCACGTCGATATTTAAACTGTACCAGCGAGGCCGTCCAAGTGGGCTAACCCGCTAACGGGTGGCGACTGGTGTGAATTTACAGTGATCCTCATTGATTTGTCATCCAGGGAGAGTGGACACTGATTACACCCCTGCTGTCAGACTCTGAAGTAAAGTAAATACAGCACAAGCCTACTGTAAGTCAGCCTGATGAGGGACTGTTAAGTGTTGCTTCACACTCTCCACCCACTGTGCACACACACACATGATGACACACATTCACACTAGAAACTAGTCAGGTTTCTTATTTATATAATATTACTAGGGACGCATCCATACAGCTTCCAATGCTTCTTTTGTCCTGTAATTTTAAAATCTGCAAACATTTCTGTGTGATAGGTTAATAGGGAAATAGATTAATTCCTCTTTGTGTCAGGTAACATGACAGAAAAGCAATTTCATACAGAAAAAGTGCAGAAAACAAACGCTGATCAACTTTCCTGCATTCTGGTTAATTTTTCTGCACCAATTTATGGTGGAAATGTCTCAGTTCATGTAAAGGAGTTATTCTCAGCTGTTAACATGTAACGTTCTCCTCGCTGGGCTCTTTTGTTGAGTCTTCTGTTTGAGGAAGTTATTAATGAGCGGCCAGCGTTTGAGTTGGACAGAAAACACTTGTGGTCGTGATGCATCTACATTAGCATGAAGCACATCCAGGAAGTTGCATATTAACAGTAGATATTTTATTTTTCTGTATCAGCTCAGTAGCAAATAAACTGTAGGGGAACAAACGATAATAATCTGTTGCACGTTTTATTAAACCTTATTTATGTTTGAAATTATAATAATTTTGTGTAATTCTTACAGTATGTGCTGTGGCAGCAGTGTTAGACAATGATAATTAGATATTTTTCCAATTCAGCACAGCTTCTAGACCATTTTTATTGTCTGAATAAGGAAATGAAATGATTATAATGAGTGATGAACATTAACGGTTCTTGCTGGAGGACTCTCAGGCCCCATTTGTTCAGTTCCCACAGTTGATCATTTTTAGGAAGTTTGCTCTTAATTCACTTCAGGTCGTCTCTAAAAATAGTTAAGATGCTGACTGGATGCAGGAAGTCCAGAATGGTCGTCTCAGGAATAGTTCTGAGCAGCTCAGCAGAGTTTTCTGTGGTAAACTGGGACACAAACAGGTTAAATCCACACGTACAGTGAAGCGGGAAGTCACCTGTCAGTTCGCTGCTCGGGTCAATGAATAAACGACCGGGGTGATCTTTGCGTTGGAGTCCAGAGTTCACCGTTGAGCTCGCCGATTTCCTGTTTCCTGTCAACACTCTGCTTCCTTTATCCATCAGCAGGAAATGCACCAATATGTACAGCATCCACCCGACAGACGTGGGTGAGAGACGGTCCGTCGCCCCTGCAGCTCGTTCAAATCCAACACGGTCGATAAAAAGTGTGGTTACACTTGTGAACAGTCGACACAGACGATATTTGCTGCATCGATGGCTTTTTTTTATGTGGTGTATAAAATGTTTTAAATGAATAACAGTGTTCAAATTGATGTTTTGATGATTTTTTGTTGTTGAAATTGCCGTTTTTGTTGATGCAGAGGGAGTAAAGTGCCACTAAAAGGTTCTGTTGTGCACCTGAAACAGTAACCTTGTGTTTGTGTCTCCTCCAGGACGTCATTGCCGGCTTCCTGTACAGCGTCCTGATCCTGCTCTTCTTCCTGCCGGCGTTGGACCTGATCGACGGCTTCAACCTGACCTGCCGCTACGCCCCGCTCATCATCATCTCCCTCCACCTGGGCTTGGGCCTCTTCTCCTTCACCCTGGACACCTGGAGCACCTCGCGGGGCGACACCGCTCAGATCCTGGGCACGGGCGCCGGCGTGGCCCTCGCCTCCCACGTCAACCACCTCCTGGGTCTGATGCCCGACCCCACGCCGGACCGGCTCCCCTTCGCCGTGCCCGCCCTCAGCGCCGGCCTGGTGGGCGCGGCCACGCTGCGGCTCTTCGTGGGCGTGCTGGTGCTGGTGGCCACGCGGGCGCTGATGAAGGCCGTCACCATCCCGCTGGTGTGCCGCCTGTTCGGGGTGCCCAGCGCGGACGTGAGGAAAGCCAGGCAGCACATGGAGGTGGAGCTGCCCTACCGCTACATCGTCTACGGCACGGTGGGCTTCAACGTGCTCTTCCTGGTCCCGCTGCTCTTCAGCTACCTGCAGCTCTCCTGATCGGACGTTCGCTCACTGAAAACAAATGTTCGCCCTAATGCTGTTATCAGATCACGCTCCCCCACCCCTCGGCCCCTGGGTGGGGGCTGAAGTGAGTTTTCAGTTTCCCCCACACTTGGCTGAGGATGGAGCAGGAGCGGCCGACCGGCTCCTCCAGGAAGTCCGCTAAATTTGGCCTGTTATCAGCTCCACCTGCGGCGAGCGGCATCTCCCCGTTCCTGCTCTTTAGGTTTATTTCAAATCAAACCGGGCGGCTCCTCCTGGACGCACTGCGACCGCTCGGCAGCGTCGGAGCCAAACATCCTCTCCACCGCTGCCAGCTTAGTCCACCTTAAACTGTGGCCTCCGAAAGACTGAAGAAGCCACTGATCGCTACTGATAAATGACCTGTGTCTTAGTATTTGCATTTTTATTAATGATTCTATTATTATTATTATTATTGTTATTGTTATTAGTGAGTTCAGACAAAGAATCACACAAGTTTGGAAGATTTAAATTTTATCAGCGCCTGAAGGCAACATGTCAGTGTTGTGTGCACTTGAAGGCAACACACTGCCAAGTCTTTTACCAGCTGAGAAATGTTCAGCAACGAGTTCAAAACTTCATAGACGAGTTCTTGACACTGTGTCTGATGTTGATTGATTAATTAGTTGTCAGCTATTAAATTATTCAACCACTATTTTTATGATTGATGTATCAGCTTGATTGGTTTTTTTAAGAAGAAAAAAAAGTCAAAATTCTCTGATTCCTGCTTTTTTTTTACTCCTCTATGACAGTAAAGTGAATATTTTTCACTTTGAGACAGTTTGAGGACGTCACCTTGGGCTTTGGGAAACACTGGTTGACAAACAACTTATTGATTAATCGAGAAAATAACCAACAGACGAACTGACAGCGACAGTAACGGTTAGTTGCATCATCCGTTACGCTGCCGATTATTTTTTCGATTAATCGCTGCCATGAAAAAAGTCTTATTCAGTCCAAAACCCAATGATGTAACAGAGAAAAATGATGATTAATCGATAATCAAAACAGCTGCAGATACATTTTGTTTTGTCAACTATTTGTTTAGAGGTTTTTTCTGTGTGGTTCTTTGTCAGGAAGCTTCTTGATGTCAATGTTTGATCTTCCTCTCGTCTCTCAAAGCAATAAGATCCTTCTGATTTTCTACTTCCTGATTCCTGTATGAGCTTTGTGGAGAAAAGGTTCTCCCGTTGATCTTTGACCCCCTCCCCCAGTGGAGCGGACACCTCCTGTGGTTTGACTTTATCAGTCGCACGTTTTCCCAAAGGGCTCTTCCCACTCTGTCCGCTCTGTTTACTGTTTCTGTCTTTAATGGGACAAATGGTCGTCTGATCTCCGCTCTGAGATCGATTGCTTTTCCTGTGAAGGAGCGATGACCGGGCACATACTGTAGGATCGGAGGGGGGCGTCACTTTGTTTAGGAAATGAGGTTTTTAATATATGTTTTGTTTTTTTTAATCTATGAAGTTATCAGCCTTTTTTTTTTTTATTTTTGTTTTCCTAACACTGTAATCTGACTTCCTGTTAGAGGTGAGAGATGTTGATGGCCGCCACTTCCTGTGCAGAGAGAGTTTGATCTGCTCGTGTCAGCAGGGAGGCGGTGGCGGCGCAGATAACGCCGCTCTCAGGGGGGAAGACGTGTGGAGCGCTGACGGAGGGAAGGTCAGGGGGATGAAGGGAGGGCGGCCTGATGAGTCAGGCAAAACCAAACAAACAAATATATTTAGAAATGAGACTTTTTTAGTTGTTGAGTTGAGAAAAAGGTCATAATTTTGACAATAAACTTACAAAATGATGATGTTGAGTTGAAACTTCACTCAAAAACAGCTGAATATTTTGAGAAAAACATAATTTAAAACTTTTTAAATCAAATTCTTATGACATTATTATGTTTTTCTCAAAAGTATTCTGTCTTTTTTCTCGCAGAATTACGACTTTATACTTTTTTTTTTCTCGAAATAGAATTTCAACTTTATTCTTGAAATCTCTTTTCGCCTCAAACTCGAAATTAACGTTTTTATGCCCGTGCTCATTTGTCCAGCTTCTCCAATCAGCTGTAGATCCACTACGATAACCAGAAAGTCACTAAATACCAAAAGATTTGAGTTACATCAATAAGTTTTATTAAAAAGCTTCTTTGATCGCAGCAGGGAAACAAAATGAAGTTGTTAAGCACTGTTCTCCACAGTATCACAGCAATACTGACTTTTATACACTTTATAGTTTGTATTGTTTGTACTGTGTGTTTGTGTGTCCTTCTAACACAAACACATGTTTCCAGAGCGAGTTTATGGAGACGTGATAAAGTCTAGAAGGGAAAAAACAGGACGAGAGGCGGCCGCAAAACAAAGAGCTGGAAAACAGCCGTGAGGACGTTTTGTTTTTATTTAAACTGCAGATGTGGTTTCATGTCCCTGCGTTTAGGGTCTTTGTGAAGCCCGTTTCCTCCCTGACATTTATTGATGCAGATATCTTTGGTTCAGCCACATGTGATGAATTAGTGATGCGTGCGGTATAAATAGTCACAGTCGTGTGTTAATGGTCGCACGAAATGACAGCTGCTCCGGTGTAGAGCCTCACAGATGCAGCAGAATCAGGAGAAACACTTTTCCTCACTGAAAAACAGGCGGTTTTTATACGTCCAATAAGAGAAGACACATTCAGATTTTGTGGTGAACCTGGTCAGAGTTTCAAGAGCTTTTAAAGGATATTTTTAAACCTATTGTGGGTTTTGAAATGACTAGTAGGTACAAAACGTTTTGGCATTAGTCGATCACCAGACTCCATTCACACAAATACTAATTTTACCTCAAAGAGCACAGGAGTTGCTGGTCTACCGCTGCCTTAATTGGTCAGTTTGTTTGTGTTATCCTGGGACTTGGGTGTTTTAAAGGGTTAATTCAGACCCAAACTTGCACGTTAAAACACTAAAGTCACCCCAACTAGACCAGCAACTCCCTTGTTCTGCAGGGTAAAATCACTGTTTTTATGAATGGAGTCTGGTGTGTGTGCTGTTTGTGGTTAAACCAAAAGGATCTTCCAGGTCTCTCTCTGTAGGGATCCTTTCCATGATGCTGTCACACACTTAGAATAACACTCTGAGCCTGTCAGTGGATCAAACAAGCACTTTTAGTGGACCTACTGTGATCAGGTGCAGTTGCTCCAAAAGGATCCCATACGATCTACTGGACCAATCCCAATTCCAATTTTTGTACCAGCAGTCAGTTTGAGCCTAAAATATAATTCCTATTCTACCACAAAACAAGGCTTCAAATAGTCTCATATTATACTGCTTAACTTAAATGTGAGCAATTCCATCAGTGAGAAATGAAAACAGACTCCTCGGCGTCCTAGTGGACTCCGGCCGTCTCCTCCCGTCTCTCCTCCCGTCGCCACAGCCGAGTCACGATAACAAACGAACCCTCCCGACCACCAAACCACTGGACTCACCGATTGATGCCTGTATGACCGTTTCACTTTCTCCTCCTTGTGCCTGCTTTACATCTTATCAAGAGCTCTTTTTCTGTGCTTTTTTTTTTTTTGCTTTGTTCTGCTCAGTGATTTGACTGATGAAGACCATGAGATGTGGCTGAAAGCGTAGCCTGAATATTTGATATAAACATACTTAATAATACATGAAGAGTTTTATGAAATATCCTGTAAATTCATTATTAAAGAAGTGTGACCGAAGGGTCCACTAGAGGGCCATTTAGTAGCAGTGCTGGAGGTTTCAGTCACATTTACATGATCTTCCTCTGCAGATCTTCACGCATTTTAAGAACCTCTCGTCCACGTTAGCGTAAAAGTGGAGCTGGAAGTTGGTTCCTGAAGTGCCCCCCACACGGTTTTTTAGCAGCTGTTGTGGAGGTTTTTGAGTAACGCAGCACGATTCGCTCGAAAGCTCCAGAACAGCTGCTGCGTGGACCTCTTGTTTTGTTTTAACAACAACAAATGAACTCAAAATGATTGAATATATCTGCGCTAAGCTAACGTAGATCTTGTGGTGAGCTTTCGTTTCTTTCTTCCTTTCTTCTGTGGTTTTTGGGCTGCTCTTCTGAAGCCTTGAGTTTGGCATTTTGGCCGCCATCTTGGTTTTGTCGAAGCCAGAAGTGACCATATTTGTACGAGAGGATGAAGCTAACTAGCTAGCTTTGTCAGAGAGGTGCATCCGGACGTCATGCTAACACTAGCATGCTTTAAGCTTTAAGCTAAATGTTCTTACTGAGTCAAACCACACAAGCTAATAGCTGCTAGCTGCCCCACCCTGAAGGTGTATCTTCCTCTAAATGGGACCATAATTTACTAAATGAACATCCTGCTGAGACCATGAACTCATCGCTCCGTGGAGTCGCCCCCACACACATTCCCCCTCCAGCGTTTCCCCCGTGGGTGAAGTGCCTCGCTCGAGGGCCGGTGACCTTTCACCTCTGAACTCAAGACCAACTAAAGTCCAGAGAAGAAGAAAAACAAACTTTACAAAACTTTTCATTTAATCTGCTGTCAGATAAAATGAACGCAGGACTTTAAGCTGCTGATTCATTTTCTACAAACCTGAAAACCAGAGCTCGGTGCTGGAAAACCTTGAAAATGTTTGAATTTAAACGAGAGTGCTTGAAACTCAGTCAATAGAACAAATCAGCGGTCTGACTGAAAAGTTTGCTTTTTAGTTAAAGAAGTAAAATAAGTCCCCTGATTTCAGCCGTGAGGTGCTGGAAAACCTTGAAAAGTGCTTGGAAAGTGCTTGACTTTTATTTTGGAGAAGGTGCTCACATCCTGTCGGACTTTCACCTGCTTCCCCGGAGCGTCTGCCGGGCTGTGATTGGTCGGTTTGCCCGCTGGTTTCACTTCCTGTGGCCTTTTCCTCGCACACGGACACATTTCTGTTTGTTTGTTTGCTTTTTTTTGTTTTTTTTCCTCTTTGTAGTGAAACAGGAAGTTCGTCCCGGTTTGATTTGTGTGTTTTTGATGAATTGATCCCGTGTTGGAGTCTCAGAGAAGCTTTGTGGGGTAAATGTTAAAGGTTTATGTCGTAAAAAAAAATCATTTTAGCCCAGAAACACTATTTGTCTACATTGTTCTCCCCACAAATATCTGACTTTATAATCTCAGAGTTTTTTCCTCGTAAATTTAGGACTTTTTTTTATTTTTTACCCCTCTCGACTTGCTTTTTTTTTTTTATCATTTACTTGTAATAATGTAGAATTGTTGAATTTGGCAAATTCTTTCTTTTTTAATTTTTTTGGCAGCAGTATATTTGGACCATTGTAGTTATAAATTAATTTAATAAATGAGGAGCAGGTTTAGTTCCTGTGATCTGTGGTATAATTTTAAGGGAAAACGATAAAAGAAATACTCGAGATTTTAGCGTTTTTCTTCCTGCAAATGTCTTCATGAAGTTTTTTTCCTCAAAAATTTACGACTTAAATCTCAGAAATCTTTCTGTGATTATTTCCAACTTCAACCTGCTCTGCGTTTTGTTTTTTTTGTCACAGTCTCAAAAATTATCCCAAATTTTGGCTTCTGATAGAATCTTCTTCTTCTTCTTCTGTAAATTCATCCTAACAAACATTTCTTGTGAATCCATGAATTTCAATTAGTATAAAACTGACTGTAGGACCCGTCTAGCGCCCCCTGGAGGCCGAAACAACACCAGTTCTTCTGTGGTATTTTCTTTCTTTCTGGATCTCAGAGATGTTTTATTTTGTTTTTTGTTTCTTTGACCAAATCTGAAGCGTCTGACCTGTGCAGCCTCCCGTTAGTGCCTTTAGTGTCGTCCAGGAGGAAGACGATGGTTCCTGCTCCTCTCGTCTCGTCTCGTCTTGTTGCCTTTTGCACTTTCGTCGCTGCGTCTAAACGTTTCCCAGCTGGGAGGGAAACTGGGATAAAGGACTGACCAGACTTTTAGTTTGTTAATCACTGCCTTCACTCAAAGTAGCAGCACGTGCTTTTGTCGCAGTTGTTCAATGTGAACTAAACTTTAAAGTATTTGATTTTAACTTTCGGGCATATTTGCATTGTTTTACTGCATGAGAAAATAAGTCTGTTTGGTAAAAGTGACGGCTTTCAGCCCCAAAACGCCGTCTCACATCCATTTTTTTGGTCTTAAACTCTTCACATTTCCCCGTTTTTCACCACAAATAAAAACCACTTGTAGTTGTTCAGTCGTGTCCTGATCTGACGCACGTCCCTGAACGTTAGAGGACTTTTTATGCAGTTTCACAGTATTTTTTTATATCTGCAGATTTTATTGTTGGATTTTGATTCAAATTGAGAATCTATTTCTGTCAGATTGTTTGTGTGAAATTAACTGAAATAAAAGTGATGATAGAAGAAAGTAACGTTCACGCTCCTCTTTCTTTACTCCACTACTATATAGATATTATATAACTGACATAGTGAACAATAACTACTGTATTTATGATGTATTAATGTTCAGCAGGACTTAAACTTGAGAATTTAAAAAAAATTAGCCCCTTTTTTCACATAGTTTTGGTTCAAAATGACCGGTAAGTACAAAAAGGTTTGGAATTGGTCCAGTAGAAACAGGCTGCAATGACTTAAGTGCTGGTTTTAGCCACTGACAGGCTCAGAGTGTTATTCTAAGTGTGTGACAGCATTATGGAAAGGATCCCTACAGAGAGAGACCTGGAAGATCCTTTTGGTTTAACCACAAACAGCCGTTGTGTCGCTCTCTGCACACACACCAGACTCCATTTAAAAAAGCACAAATTTTACCTCACAGAATATGGGAGTCACTGGTCTACTGCTGCCTTGGATAAGTTAGTTTGTTTGTGTTTTTGTGTCACTTTGGTGTTCTACAGAATTAGTTTGCATCCAAAACAATATTTGTGTCGCACGCAATAACACAAACAAACTAACTGATCAAGGCAGCGGAAGACCAGCAACTCCCATATTCTGTGAGGTAAAATTACTGTTTTTTTTAATGGAGTCTGGTGGCAACTAAATATATAGAGGGACTTAACTTGATATCCAGTTCTCTAAATACAGTATTAACTATGATACTGTGGATAATGAATTCTTGATTCTACTTGATTGTATTACACTTGTATCCTCCAGTGTTTGAATCAGTGCAGGAGGGTTTTAATGGCTCCTCCTCACCGTTTGTGTTTCTTCGTGCACAGACGATGATGTGGTGAAGTGACGAAGGCCTCAGGACGACCGTCAGTTTTCCGCCCGGCCGTGCCAGAGCCGCCCGGCTGCAGCTGCTGGGCTCAACATTAAAGACATTTCTCTTTGTTTTTCCTCGTCAGAGTCACCAGAAGCTGGACTGAAGACACCTGGACGCTCTAAGGAACATTTTCTCTTTCTTATTTTAGTCTCTCAGCGCCTTTTATTGAAGCCTGTACAGGAATATATTAACATGTTCATGCAAAAGTAAGAATTTAAAATGTAATGCAAGTGTGGCTTCATAATCTTTCATATATTCATGAGTTATTTCAGTAAAATTTAGATAAAAATGCAATAATCCAATCTGCAGTTTCACGTTTTTCTACAACTGTACTAAAGTGAAAATGGAAATATTGCTTCACAAATGAAAATTAGAAAACATTTATGCAGTTAAAATTAAAGTAGAACTTTCCAACAACTGAAAAATGAAAGTGAAATTTGAGATTTCAGCCTGCTGTGTTCAAACTTCACCGTCAGTCTGTTGGATTCACTTCAAATCAGATAAAACTGACAAAAGAGTCACTTCAGTCATGGCAAATAGCCTCCAGTGTGTTTTCAGAACAGGTCGGACTGCATTTGATATTTAGAAATACAAGATCATCTCACCTACTTAGAGACCTAGAGATCTTTATGGAAGAACATTTGCGCCAGTGAGAAACTTTATCAAAAATAACGACTTTATATCTCAAAATGAAGACTTAATGTCAAAAGTATGACTTGATATGTGAAAGTAATGACATAATATCGTAGAATAATCACTTAATATCTCAAATATCAAAATTATGATCTAATATCTCAAATAATAATTACTTAATTACTCCAGATAATGACTTAATATCTAGAAGTAGTGACTTAATAGACCAGAATATGATGAAGTATGATGAAATAATGACTTAGTATCTCAAAATAATGATGTAATATCAAAATCATTAGCTAATATCTCAAAAAATGACTTAATTTGTGAAAATAATGACTAAGTTTGTCAGAAAAATAGAAACTTTCTCCACATAATAACCTGATATCTAAAGAAAAATGACTTAATATCTCAAAATATTGTTATTATTTTGATAAAGGCTCTTTAAATGTCTTATGTTTCCATTATATTGGCAGAAATGGGCTTCCATAGACCTCCACTGTGTGTATGTGTGTGTGTGTGTGTGTGTGTGTGTGTGTGTGTGTGTGTGTGTGTGTGCCAGGTGGAGAAACCTGCAGGCTGCTGCTGCCCCCTGCTGGACAACAGAGGGGCAACATTATTAGCACCTACAGGTCAAATGTACTCAACACGTACACAGAGAGAAGATAAAGTTAAAATATTTAAAGAAAATTATATAGAGAGATTAAATATGTTAAAACAGAAATATTCAATTCGATTGTCAGGAGAAAAAGTGCCAGAACGATTGAAAATCTTATTTTTTTCCCACTGTGAAGGGCTCTGGGTAATTATGGTGACATTTCTCACTATTTTCAGCATTTTTATAAACAAAATCATAATTGAAAATGAGAATAATTTAAAAAAAAAAAAAAAGTAAGAATAGTAAGACAATAATCAGCAGATTAATCCAGAATGAAAATGATAATCAGTTTTTTTAATTCCTACATAGAAAAGTCTAAGCACTTAACCAGGTGTCACACTAGTGTTAAAATGAACCAAATAATGAAAATTAATGTGGAAAAGCATTTTTCTCAATAAATAATAATATTAATAATGATAATAGATGATGAAGTTAAATAAAATAAGATAAAATAGAATTAACTAAAAACAAATTAAAGTAACGGTTTAATAATAATAATAAATTAAACCAAGTCACAACGTCCAGTTGCTGAATTGTTATTTTTCATCAACAGCGGAACCATTTAGTTGAAGACAGAGTTTCCACCCGGCAGTAAATATGGTGACACCGCGCCAGTCCTCCATGTGTGCCTGAGCAGAAGATCAATTTATCGGTGCTTTTTACGAGTTTGTTTCATTTTTTATTGTTATTTTTTATCAAATTTATGTTAATTGATAGTTCTTAACACTTCCGGAGTGTTTTGTCCAAAATGGCGGCACTTGTGTCCGCCAAGTAGTCGACAACTTTTACGGTTTTCTACGTTATTTGTGGAATTTTCGAGCAACCAGGTAACAACACATAACATATTACTAACCACACATTACATATCAATAACAGCACAAAACACACGAGCACACAGACAGATTGAATCTCTAATTTGTGTGAATCTCTTAAAGGTGGAGAAGCCACCGCCAAACTCCATTCAAAAATGTGTATATTTTTGTTTTAAGGTTTAATATCTAACATAAATATGACAGTGAATACAACGTATATTCTTCATGAATTAGTACGTATTACTGTCCGTGATGCGGCATAAGTTACATCCTCCACACTTACGTTATTTTGATAAATTAGCAAATTACAATAAATTGAGGTGGGAGAAGATGGTGGGAAGGACGAGCTAAATAATGCTGAATATCACTTTAATTAGCTTCTATTGTTGAATTGAGTACATGCCGAATTGTAACATGGTTTCTAGTGATTACTAAAACATCAAAAGTTATGTCCTAACGTGCTACTAACCATAGCCAATAAGCAAGAATACATTAAAGGATGAGTATTTTGAATGGAGTCTTGCCAAATAAGAGGAGACAAAGTTTTAACCAGTTGCTGTTATTTTGTACATCATTTTGTATAATGTGTGTTTTTAGAAAGTTTGATGGCACCTAATTTAAGAGGAAGCTTCTTCTGAAATGCAGCTTTAAATTGGTGATTTCTCTCTCTGTGTTCAGTTTGGTTGAGCTGCCATGGAGGGTTTGGAGGAGAAGCTCAAGGGTCTGTCCATCGCTCGGCGGTCTGTCCCAGAGGAGCCCACCTACCTGCTGGACGTCGCCCTGCAGCCGAGCGGTCTGCTGGCCGTGTCCTGCTCCAACTTCACCGTCCACCTTCACGCCAAGGACACTCTGAAGCTGGTGGGAGAGTACCGCGGCCACAGCAAGCCGCTCTGTGGGGTCGTTTTCTCCCACACCTCCCCTGACTTCCTGTACTCTGGTTCTGCTGATGGCACGGTTCGGGGATGGGACGTCCGCCGCCCGGGCTCAGAAGCGGCGCAGGTCTTTAAAAGCGACCCGTCTCACAGCTTCTGTAGCTTCGACCTGAACTGCAGCGACACTCTCCTGTGTGCCGGCACGGAGCAGGTGAACAAAGAGGACAGCTTCCTGGTTTTCTGGGACGCCAGGAAGCCGGGAGGCGGGCTCCTCGGGGTGTACTCCGAGTCGCACAGTGATGACGTCACACAGGTGAGCTTCCACCCTCGAGACAAAGACCGCATGGCGTCCGGCTCCACAGACGGCCTCGTTAATGTTTTTGACCTGAGCCGGGGGGCGGAGGAGGAGGCGCTGCTCGCCACCTGTAACAGCGACTCGTCGGCCGGCTCGGTCTGCTGGTCCGGCGCCGACTACACCCAGCTGCTGTGCCTGAGCCACGACGAGGGGCTGCACCTGTGGGATCTGGGCCAGCTGGACACGGAGAAGCCGCTGACCATCTTCAGCACCTCTGACGCTCGCGACGTGCCTCTGCTGGCGGACGGCGGGGGCACGGACTACCTGGTGGGGGGGAGGTGGCTGGAGGAGGCGCAGAAGCTGCTGGTGGTCGGAGGGAAGAGCAGCGGAGACATCCACCTGATGGAGTGCGACCACGGCGGGCTTCGCCTGCTGAGGAGTCTCGAGGGCGGCCACGCCTCCACGGTGCGCTGCTTCCTGTGGGACGCGGCGGGGGAGGCTCTGGTCACCGGGGGGGAGGATGCTCAGCTGTTGCTATGGAAACCAGGAGGGGAGGACCTCGCAGCGGGGAAAAGGGAGTCAATGAAGAGCCAATCAGCTTTGAGTCTGAAATCCCGGCCGCACAAAAAACACGCCTACCAGAGAGAAAAGAAGGCGGCGTAAAGTCTGTAGCTGCTCTGACGAATATTTATTTATTACCCACATCAGAGAGTTCACACACGTGACAGAAACAGGAACCTGATGTGGTGCTAACGCGATCGTGACATCTGATCCACCGACCTTTGCTCCTGATATTAATAAGCGCCCCTGTTGCCTTGATTCTGCCCGTGTTGTGATTGGATGTGCAGGTTCAGAAGATATCCAGGATCCACATGCCTATATTTTTAAACCTGGGCTCTGTTTGTTCACATCCTGGTGTCTAAATGACTGTGAGGTGCTAAAAGTGTTGGAATTGGTCCAGTAGATCACCTCAGCGGGCTGCATGGCTGCAACGTGATCGAAGTGCTGCAGAGGAAGAAAACCTGCAGAAGTTCAATGTTAAACAGTATAATATGAGATTCTGAAGACTTGTTCTGTGTTAGAAGAGGAAATCTTACAGAAATAAAATGCAGAGTATCTTAAAGCACAAATTTCGTGGTACCAAAGTGAATCCACTATCATTTGTAGTCACAATATTTTAAGGTTAATTTCGATATTTTTAAACCTGGGCCCCATATTTAAATATTTTAGGTTTAAAATGACTGTGAGGTACAAAAAGTGTTGGAACTGGTCCAGTAGATTCACTAATTCTTTGGAGCAACTGCACCTCTCTGCGCATACACCAGACTCCACTGACAAAAACAGTGATTTTAGCTCACAGGACATGAGAGTTGCTGGTCTAATGCTGCCTTGATCAGTAAGTAAGTTTGTGTTATTGTGCGTTACACAAATATTGTGTTGGATCCAAACTAACCCTTTAAAACAGCAAAGTCACATAATAACACAAACAAACTAACCGATCAAGGCAGCAGTAGACCAGCAACTCCTGTGTTCTGTGAGCTAAAATCCCTGTTTTAGTGAATGTAGTCTGGTGTGTGTGCAGAGAGCGATATAACGGCTGTTTGTGGTTAAACCAAAAGGATCTTCCAGGTCTCTCTCTGTAGGGATCCTTTCCATGATGTTGTCACACACTTAGAATAACACTCTGAGCCTGTCAGTGGATCAAACAAGCTCTTTTAGTGGACCTACTGTGATCATGGATTACTTTGTAGCCCCAGGTTTAAAAATGCTGAAGTTGCCCTTTAATAGAAGGTGAAAAGTCCACGTGAAGAACCAACCCAGCTCTAATCTACATACCACCTCTCAGCAGGTTTTGAGTTATTGAGTAAGGATCTGTTCACACTAGAAAAGTGACAAAACTTATGTATACTTAAGACGTCAGACTAAATTCCTTTGATTTTTTTTGGAGTAAGTTGTTGATGGATTTTTTCCCTTCATTGCAGCACACAAAGGGAACAGAGGAACTACTCAGGGCAGAAGAGAAGAAATGGGTCAATATTTGGAAAAAATGTCTAGTTTTCTCTTTGTGAAGTTAAATTGCCGCTGGCGGCTTGATCGACGACCGTCGGTACAAGTTTTGCGTATTTTCCTGTCGATACAAAACAGTGACGAACATTGATTTCTTTAAAAAAGCTTGAAAAAGAATCAAAATACTGTGAATCTTGGTATGAAACTGGGTCACAGCCGAGGTTTCTCTGACATTTTAGTTTCTAAATTAAGATTTAAAGTGTTTATCGTCTGTGGTGACGTTTTGTTTTTGTAAGATTTCTTATTTTAAAGTGATTCGTTCGACTGTTGTCGACATAATTGGCAGAGCGAGTGTGTGTCAGCGTGTGTGTGTGTGTGTGTGTCAGCGTGTGTGTCAGCGTGTGTGTGTGTGTGTGTGTGTGTGTGTGAATCAAGAGAAATCCTGCAGCCACTGAAAATCTCACTCACGTCAGAGACATTAAAGATTCTCAGTAACTTTCTCAGTGGTGATCCAGTGTGTTCTTTATTTTATTCAAAGCTCTCGTTATAATAAAACAAATCACATATTTACATATTATTGTTGTTAAATTATTAAATCCAGATTAACAGAAACCGCAGTTTTTAAAGCAAATATCCAGTGTTTTACATCTCGTACAAGCAAATAAAACAGTTTACAAAACATTTTTAATATTGGTGTGAATCAGGTTGAGTTCTTCAGCTATTTCAAGGCAGGTAAGTGTTTTTTATTGATACCTTTATGGCAAATATGACATTTACATTTTTGGAGAAATCACCACACATATTCATATGAATATGTGCTAAATATGAATGTATGCATAAAAAACATATGTACACTGGAATAAAAAGGCCACAATTTGTGCTCCTTCAGGTTAGATTCAACATTTTCATTTGTTTTATATGCACATAAATATGCATTATTGCCCCTTTAATAATTATAAATTGGGCTGACACCAGAAAATATAATATAAATAAAACAAATAATAATATGAACAAATAAATAAACCCTAAATAGAGTGAGGTAAGTGAGTTGATGTAAAGATAATTAAAGAAAAGGTGAAGTCTGACTAAGATATTAGTCATGGAGTGAATATATTAGTATTTACATGATGCCTTTCTGCTGCAGAACACTTTCATCCAGTTGTGCCAATTAAAATTAGATTAAAATGTTCAAAATGAATCATAGAAGGTTTTTAGTGTGGATCAGGTCTCGGTGCAGCCACCAGGATCCATAATGTTAAAAACTGGATTTTATTTTATTACACTAATAATAAATTTAGTTGTTTTTTAAGTTAAGAACAATTCTGACCTGAATATTATTGACTATTATTTCACACCATTCCTCAAAGAAATATTGTGCTTTTTACTTTATATCCGGCATCTACAGGTGCTCATTACTTTGCACATTAATATTAGATAAATATGATTTTAATAGAATATGTAATATGATGGACTGTCACAGTTTTACATTGCTAAACCAACAATAGTAATATTGTAATATTAGAAAAGTTAATGTGTTAAAACAATAAGGAGCCACAGTGCAACTAACCTGCGACTGAATATCCACTGACCTCCAAAGTCTGAATTATATTTGTGGGTTTAAACTATTTTTCACATATAATTGTCAAATATAGATACAAGCACGTTGTATATATTAAACATACTGTACTATACTGTCATATCCAGTTACCACATGTATATAAAGCAACCAGTTACATTATTTATTCAATATTTATTACAGCATCTTTGACTTTAAAAATGTAATTCTAGTTTTTATACATATATACTTTATATACATATGTATTTATATATGTGTATAGTAGTTAAATGTTTACCTTTACCTGTTCAGCTCTTGCTGTGTGTCTATTCTGTTTAAAAACATTGAGAACAATATTAAAACAGTCAGATTCCTTGTATGTGAACAAGTAAAGCTTTTTTTTTCTAATAATAATCCAAATGCGTAATAATATAATATAACATATGACAGTTAAACCCAGGGTTAGCGTTAATGTATATATTTATATTCATTTTCTTTACAAAAGAGTCATGAAAAGCAAGAATGCAGAGCAGCTTTCCTGCTTAATAGAACAATATGATTTACTTTATTTGTTTTTCTTGTATTAATTTATGATTTTTTTCCCTTATATGCACCTTTTACATGTAACACAAAGATGTAATCAGCCGTGTTGTTTGCATGTGCAAAATATTTCAATTAATACAAAATAAAATAATATAAAATAATGCCTCCATAATGAGCATTACAGTACTTTATATATTTGTATTTATGGACAAAATTATTTTCAAAAACATCTTATTCTAAGCCCCCCCCCCCCCCCCACATATGCACGCCCATGGACGTGCACTAGCATTAGCTTTATTCATAGCAGACCCATACAGTGTAATATAGTTATGTAACTCTCTTCCTATCCCTCTCTAATCTGCAGGAAAATCCACTTTTCCTCGGCGCAGTGAAGCTGGACCCGGTGGGCCGTCAAAGTGCGGCTGAAAAAATACAAAATAAAAAAAATAAATTAAATATATAAATAAAAAAAAAGTGCTGGAGCGCAGGGCTGGGCCTCGGTCAGGTTTAGCCTCATTCCTGCACGCTGTGAGACTCTGCACACACACACACACACACACACACACACACACACACACACACACACACACGGCACTTTGCTTTCTGCCCCGATCTCTTTCCTTGTCCCTTCTCCTCCACCGAACCGACGGATTCAGAGTCTCATTTCCCCCTGCTGTGATTGACACCGCCTCCCGGCCAATCAGAACGCTCGCCAGCGCTCCGGGCAGCCAATCGCCGTCGTACGTCGATCTTAACCCGTCAAGCATACTAGGGTGCGCCTCTGTTATGTGTGCCATGGTCTCAACCCAGCAGTGTTGACAATAGGGTGAAAAGAAACAGCCCCGAATCATAAACGAGCTGAGGAAAATACCAAAAATCCAGGGGGTTTGGGGAAGACGAGCAGCTGAATCAGTAACAGGAATGTAATTGCGTTAATTTAATCGTTTTATACAGCCGTATTTAGTTATTAATGGGAGTTTGAGGATTATTCCGTTGGAAGGAAAAAAGGTACTCGTGGGTTTGGCTGTTTCAGGCCAGATTTTCCTGCTGTTCCGCCGCTGCTTGGGAAAAGGCTGTGTGCACCGAGCTGGAGGTAGCCTAACAGTTAGCCCGGTAGATTTCCAAACATAGGATAACTCCTCGCCGCCGTCTCCGTTGCGAACCGCAAAGGATCAAGGTAAAGTACTACGACTGGAGGGCTAACAGCCACTCGGTCGGCTGCAGCTTGTCGGGGCTCGGGTCGGGACTCGGGACGGTGTGTGTTTCCCAGCCCAGTCGGTCTGTCAGTCTTTGAGCGCTAGCTAACGGTAGCTGCATTAGCACTGCCCCTGTATTTACATCTGGGATGATGGGTGATCGCCCAAGTCCGCCCAGGTAACGTTGTTTTATTAGCACACATGTGAATTTAGATCTGATCTAATCAATGTTTTCCTGTCAGCTTCTTGTGTTTCCTTTGCAAGATGCACTGAAAGCTAGCTAGCTAGCTGGCTAGCTGGCTGGCTAGCTGGCGGCGGCTAACGAGCTAAAGCTACATGTTCAACTTGAGCTAACCCGCGATAGCCGTAGCACTGACGTTAGCTAGCTACTTAAAAATGCCGTTTTCTGAAATAAAGCTTGACAGCTTTGACGAAAGGCTGCACTGTCTCACTGCTAATAATATTTAAGTGCTCTGTGGACTCTGTGGAGACAACTAGCTAACCGTATTTGCGCTGAATTCAGACGCTTTGTAACGGTTAATCGGGGAGCTATCGTTGCTAGCTAGCTAGCTAACGTTAGTGAGGTTATCGCGCTGTCAAGTTTTGAATATTATGCTGCTTGCTGCTGCTGCCAGGCCCAACATGGCCAAGCTAACGCCTGCTCTCTTAAACGGCTTGATTTTTGACCTTATGCATTTGATGGCCTACTTTGCTGCTCTGGCAGACAACAGTAAATATGTAACATCAAATTACACTGTAAATGGATGTAATCTTTATTATGATATTTGGTGGTGGCTTAGTGCCTGATGTCAGGAAAGCACTCTGTCATGGCCAGGTTTGCTTAAAAGTAAATGCTGATGTTTAATCCTCATGGGGTTGGGAGGGAGAAAGAGAAAAAAAAAAAAAAAAAAAAAAAAAAAAAGCCCCGTGAATCTGGTCTGAGACAAGTTGAGCTTTCCTGTCAAGTGAAGCCAACTGTCAAATGTGTGGTGATAATCCGATATGAACTTTGACAGGCTTTGCACTAAGATACTGTGTCCGACAAACTCCTCACTCCAAATATGCACACCTGTCTGTTGTGTTTTCTCGCATAGACCAACATTGTTTACACATCTTGTGTAGTTGTGTGTAGAACCAGTCACCAAGAGAGAGATCACCACCAGTTTATCCACTAATGACACCGTAGTGACACAGATGAGCGGTAGAAACATGCTGATGAGTGAGAGATGGAGAGAGATGAGGCTGGATGGAAAAACAAGCTTCTTGCTCCAACTTTTTCTTTTTATTTCCACCTGGCCTGTGTCCTTTCAGTCATGTGTGAATGACAGCTGCATGCCAGCGGCCAGGTGTGGAGTCATGCATTATATGTGCTGGTATGTGCATGTGTGTTGTTTGTTTTTTTTTGTGTGTGTGTGTGTAGGCGTACTCTTAGTTTTGGTGCTGTCACGTAGGCTCATTTTCAAGGTATTTGAACGTCACACCGCGTTGAGGGCAGGTCCAGAGCTGAGATGGCTTAACATCCAAAGTCTGATGTGTTTACGATGACCTGCCGCCTCCTTACCTGCTCTCTGTGCCTGTGTGTTTGAAAGTTGCTGAGTTCATCTGTTCTTGACTGTGTGAGCAGCGTAATTATCCCATGAATGAATCACACCAATTAGACGTGCTGTCAGATTGCAGCATTCAGTCAATAGTGGCAACAGGAGACTTTGAAAGAGTAGATCTGGGGCTCGTACTGTTATAATTAGTGCTGGGACCACTTATCCATTTATCAGTAACTCTAGGAAACTGATATGTAAAGCAACCTCTCCTCTTTGTTTTGCATAAATAATTTGCTTGGTTGTGGCTCCTGGAGTCAGTGATGGCTGCAGGAGTTTTTGCTGTTAAATCGGTGCATTGCTCACAGGACTTTTCTTTTAGTTTCCTGCGCTCGTCTTGAATGATGCTTCGTAGCTCGTCTTTGCGAATGCAAAACATCAGGATGTGGACGCAGATATTGAATATTAACCTGCTGATTGTGAGCACAGTTTACAGTCGATTGACAATAAAATTACTCGGCAACAGTTTTGATAATTGTCAAAGTATTTTTTTTAAGGAGAAATGCTTTAAACTGTCTGCTTCAAGCTCGTCAAATGTGAATATTGTTTTTAGTCTTAGAGCAGCAAACATTTTTGAGGGGGTTTTGAGTTGTTGTTCCGACCAAACGTGAAGACATCATCTCAGGCTCTAGAAAACTGTGACGGGCATTTTTCACAATTTCTAACTCTAATTTCTATATTTTAGACCTAACAATTAATCAGTGAATTGGGAAAATAATGTAAGTTTAATGACGTTTCTTTTAGTTTCCTGTGTTTAGTCATCATGTGCGATGCTTTGCAGCTCCCGTCTCTAAATGCAAACCTCAGGAAGTGATCACACATGCTTAATATATGTGTGTGTACAGTACTTAATTACATTAGATTGTTTGAGTGATAGATGAATCAATTGATAGAGAATTAATTGGCAACAATTTTCTGAGAAATTGATGATAAAGAATCTTTTGTTGCTGCCCTGATAAAACCAGTGGCCAGAGGATTTAACGTAATTTTATTTTAAAAACATTTCTTTTAGTTAAGTCATTATGAACGATGCTTTTGTTGCTCCCTTTTGCAAATAAACTCAATATCTTTCGGTTTAGCTCTGTTGATTGGACAAAATATGACATTAATTTGTGCCACAGGCTCTGGGAACTGATGAGTGGTTAATTGATAAGTAAAATAAGTTGCAGCCGAATATCAATATTTAAGGACAAAATGTCTCAGCGGTAGAAGATGATACCCATCATGATACCAGACTGTGTGCTAGCAGAAATGTTGAGCTGTAGTTTCTGGACTAAAAGGCTGAATTTAGCCATTTTTAAAAGCAACTATTATTCCGGCCCAAAGTTGAGCCAAAAATCCTGTGATTTTTTTATTTTTAATCTTTTGGGTTTTTCTCTGAATTTTAACTTTGGACCACAGGCAAGATCCTTGAGCTTCCCTCCTGCCTGCCAACCACGGTTTTATCTCCCGTGTGTGTGTGTGTGTGTGTGTGTGTGTCCGTCCTCGTACAGTAAGTGTGTGTGTGTGCGTTTTGTTCAGCTCCTTTCTCTCTGCCTTGCCGTTGCCTATTTGTTGACTTCCTGTCGAAACAGCAGCTCCCTCCCTCCTCCCCTGCTTTTCCTCCCTCCCTCCCTCCCTCCTCTTCCTCCCTTTCTGTTGCTCTCCCCGTTGTTCGCTGCGCCCCCCCTCCACCCACCCTCCTCTCCTTCCTCCTTGTTCTTTAATCCCACCCTCCCCGAGCCTGTTCGGATGTCATCTGGTCTCTTATGTAAGAGGCATGGGAGGGGAATGGCTTTGGTGCCTGGGTGCCATACGCCTGACCAGCCGTCGTAGTCTTGCTCTCCCTCGTGTGTTGTGGCGGCACTGGAGTGTTTCTCGCCTTTAGCCGGCTGGTCAGAGGGAGCGGGAGGGACAGGGAGGGACTGATGGTTGTACATGGGGACTCCAGTGCCCCTTTGCACAGGTAAGCGGAGCCGGCGTCCCTGCACATTTTTAAGATTTTTTTTTTCTAAAAGGGAGAGTGATTGTAGTTTTTCCACTGGTGGCATTCACCAGGTGGTGAAAGCATGAAAGCACTGACAGCTCTTTGAATATTCATTGATGCTGTTGGCGATGTAGCAGGAAGAAACCGAGAGCCGCTTAACGCCTATGAATATTTTTTCTTTTCTCCTCACTGCTTATTGAGATGTACAACCTCACAGAAAATGCAGCAGGCAGTCTGTTTGATCAAACTGAATGAAACTGAGAGGCTGTAGGAAGGCACCCTGACAGAGACTGAAAGTTGTATTTGGATGTGTGTGTGTGAGGAGAGTATTTAAAATTCTGCTTGGTTATTTAAAAGCTAAGTCAAATTCACTTGACACTAGAGCTGCCACTAACAGATGCTATCATTATCATTTAGTCTGATGATCATTCTCCTGTTCAATCTATTAAATCATTACTTTATCTATAAATACAAGAAACAGAGAAAATCGCTCTTTATAATTTCTCAGAGTTCAAGATGACGTCTTCAAATGTCTTAATGTCGGACCAACAGTCCAAAACCCAAACACAACTGTTTGCAATGGGGATGCAACTAATGATTATTTTCATTATTGATTAATCTGCTGATTGTCGGTTTATTGGTTTGGTCTATAATGTCTACATCAGTTTGTTTTGTTTTGATCAGCGTCCCAAAACTCAAAGATAATTGATTTATAATGATATAAAACAGAGAAAAGCAGCAAATCCTCACATTTAAGTAGCTGGAACCAGAAATTGTTTGGCTTTTCCGCTTTAAACTATAAAATACCCCTAAATGGAGCAAATTGCAGATTATAATTTCTCAGAATTCAAGGTGACGTCTTCAAATGTCTTCTTCTGTGATCAACTGTCCAAAAGCCAAAGATTGTTCAGTTTACAATGATATCAAATAGAGAAAAGCAGCAAACCCCCACAGTCACCCAAAATGATTAATGGATTATTGATATAGTTGCAGATTAAATAATTGTCTCAGCTCTATGTCACAAAAACATTTTGGATATCTGATGGCAGCTCCTGCTCCCCAACATCATCACAGCTCCCTGAAATGTGGATTTAAAACGTTTATGGGAATAGAACCTGATTGTCAAAGAGTGTGTGCACGTCAGAGCTCTTCCACCACAGGCCATTAGCCGGAGATAATCTCAGAGTGAAGGTGATTTTCAGAGGCGCTGACCTGCTTTGTCTGGGCTCAGCAGCACACGGAGAGCAGGTGTTGAGGTGTCAATTTGCACTTTTTAGTTGTGTTTACACTGAGGCTTAGGATGCTGCTGGGACTCACTTTGTATGACATTTGAATAGTCCTGTCTCAAAGTTTGAAAAGCAGAACTGTCAACCAGGGCAGGGAGTCTTCATTTTTATCCTACAGGCACCGCACAGTCTCCAACATTGCTTTGTGTCCAGCCACCGTTTTATTTTTACCACCCCACACCGATTTTAGCACACAGCAGGACTTTCAGATTAATGGCGAGTTACCTGCCAGACTGGCTGGTGGAGGTGTTGGAGCCGACCGCCACCGTTGAGACGCATCAGTGTTCAGCTGGAGGTATTTTCCCACCCTGGTGAGAACACTGATGGCCAACAGAAGGCGTTCATACACGCGGATCATTAACAGCTGTGTAGTTATGAAAGAGGAGACAATGAGCAGCACTGACAGATGAGACTATTGTCATCTTATGAGTAGGGTGTAGTAGGAAATTAAAAGAAAGTAAACTACCATAATTATGACTTAAATTATGCTTTTAAGACCTCAACCAACATTTTGTTTCATTATCTATCAATCTGGTGATTAGCTTATCTAATTACTAGTTACTAATGAATGAATGAATGAATGAGTACATCAGATGATTGTGAAGGACCAGTGGTGACGTGTACTGAGGGGTTGTATTTTCCAACCAAAGACGGTTAATTTACAATCATAGAAAACATAAAAAAAGCACCAAATCTTCACATTTAAGAAGTCGAAACCAGCGAATGTCTGCATTGTTTGATTGAAACGTTTTTGACAATTTTCTAATCACTAGGTGTGTTTTGATTATATAGCAAGGGTTCCTGCAGTGTTTTATAGTGGAGGCGCTCTGCTAACGTGTAGTATTAGGCTTATTAAGCTTTGTTGAAATGACTGGAGGTGACTGCAAAGGCCGTGTGTTTGAGTGAGGCCGTTGTTTAAACCATCTAGTAAGTACTCTGTTAACGAGAAGAGGTGTGTTAGGATAACATTCATCGGCAGCAGATTTTAAAGGGCAACCGTGGTATTTATTTTTGACATATTTCAGGTTACTGATATTTTTACAAAATTACTGGTAGATACAAAAAGGTTTAGAGTTGGGCCAGTAGATTACCTTTGCTAAAAGTTGTAGACCAGCAGCTCTTGTGTTCTGCAAAGTAAAATGACTGTTTTTGTCAATGAAGTCTGGTGATACAATGGTGGTTTGTGAATCCAAGGGGTCACATGAGGATGATTAGGATAGAAGAGCTTAAAAAACATGTTACCCAGCACAAATTGTTTCAATTCAGTTTTTTTTGCATGTGAAATACTGGAAAGCTTTACTTTGCTTCAAAGCCACCAGACCCCATTGACACAAACAGTCATTTTGTACCAACCAGTCATATTGAACCCAAAATATGTAAATATACGGCTCAGGTTTATAAATACTGCAGTTATCCTTAAATGCCTGGAGAAAAGAAAACTTAAGTGTGGAAAGTAGGACACTAACACTTTCACTAACCAATTTCCTTGGGAAACCCTGAGTAGGGTCCACATATGGGTCTTGGGAAAAAATACAACAAGGATTTGGTCATTTTCTAGATCCTGATTAGTTTGGAAATTGTCTTATTCTGATGTTTTTGGACAAGCACAAGACAATTTTGAACTGTTTAGGAAGTTGACTTACTAATCACAGTTGTCATTCTTGATTATTCCCCTCCTCCTCCTACAGTCATGTTGCATCAACACCCTGACGGTCTCTAACCACAGATGGGCCTGACGCCACTCTGCAGTCATTAATCACTGTTAAAACTGCAGGATACTCTATATGATGATGGATGATCAGCTGTGCGGCCTTACATAGCTCGTAGAAGGCTCCCACTGTCAGTCCATACCCTCAGGCATCGGTATGACGTGTGTGTGTGTGTTTGTACTGAAGGCCGAGTGTGTCCCAGTGTCCGCTCAGTCCACTGTTATGTACGAGGCCTGGTGGACATACTGTATGACTGCCCGTGTGACTTTGACAGAGCATTAGAGATGCAGCCAGCTCAGAGTACGGCCCGCAGCGTCTCAGTCACGTCTTATTACGTAACGAGTTCAGACTCATCTCTTCTCAGGCCCTCATGTCATCCAGCGGAGTTAGTGCGGACTGGATCAGGATCCTTCCTGACACCACTGTCACCACTTATTGTTGCTTACAACCTAACTCGTGTAGAAGTCTGGGCATCGAAATTGCAAAGATAATGGCACAGAGAGTAACAAAATAATTAGATTAACACTTAAAAATGTTGAACTGTAAATGCGATTCGGCCTATAGATCAGAGTTGGGTTTTATGGGTTTTGAAGGTTGGTGTTAATACCAATTTTAGGTTGTTTACTTTCAGTCCAACATCAAAAATCTCATAAACTTTGATTTGATGGATTTCCATGACACATTCATCCCTCCCTTGCTTTTCATGTTGTGTCATCAGCATATCAAAAACCTCACATATCTAACACTTCTGATCATAACAAGGTTTTGAAAGTAATCACACTGGGTCAAAGTTCCCAAACCTTTATTGGACTGAAAAAACCCAGCGTTTGGATCCCACCAAGGCTTCATCAAACAACTGGCCAACATAAAAATAGTCCTAAAATAGTCTGGGTGAAAGTTCATGCATTGAAAACATTTGACTATATTTGGAGGAATCCAGTGAATAATGTAGGGCTGCATCTAACAATTACTTATTGTTGATTATACTGCCAATTAGTTTCTTGGTTAGCCATTAAATAGCTGAAAAAATGTCCATCACATCATCCCAGAACCCAAGGTGACCTCATCACATGTCTTCGTTTGTCTGACAAATCATCCAAAAACCCCAAAATATTCATTTGAATGTGTTGCAAAACCAAGAAAAGCAGCAAATGTTTACATTTCAGAACCAGGACTGATCAAATCTGACGCTAAAATGCTAATCGCTACATCAGCATGTTAACAACTTTCCATTCTTTGTGGTACGCTTCAGGTCTTTTCCAGTTAAGACTTTGTGTCTCAGCTGAGCTACAGTATCATCAGCCGCTTCCTCGTACCGTCTGACAGCTGAAAAAGAAGTCTCCGCTTTTATTTCTCATGGGTGTGGTTCAGAGAAGTAGTTTAGCAGCGGTTTGCAGTGAAAAAGTGTGACTTCTGCTGCGGCTCGTCTCTGCCGTCGCCGCCTGTTAGAAGTTTTTTAGACGCAATCAGCAGCAAACACACAGCGGCGGACGTTTCCTCAGCTTCCTCCCACTGTGGCGACGCCTCGCAGCTGCAGAATCAGTTCCATTGTTGTGGGTAGACGCTGGTGTTTTTGGTGTGTGTGTGTGTGTGTGTGTGTGTTGTGTGTGACGGTCCGTTGGCAGGTAGGAAGGCGGCGTGTTTGTGTGCTGTAAGCAGGCCTCAGCTCAGGCCTCTGTCGTCTCCCATGCTGGGAAAATGAGGCTTTCTGCTGCGCCTGCACAGGTTTGTTGTGAGACAAAATGCTGGCGGAAGATGAACTGACACAGAGCTTAAAAAAAAGTCAGTGGGGATGTTGTTTGTTTCCATTTGTTTATTTATTTCTTTAGCTTCTTATGAGCTCACCACCATGAAAAAAAAACAACAAAAAAAAAACCGCCTGGCTGTGGAGCTGCACGATTACGGCTAAAATCATGTGCATCTTTGGTGATTAAAAAAACTGATCATCTGTTTGATTTATGGAGCCCCAAATGGTTTAAAATTAAATAAATAAATGGGACGGTATAGAACAGGGGTGTCAAACTCAAAAAAAAGTACAAGTACATTCTGAAAATGTTCATAACGTTTTGTAAAAAGATAGTTCATTAAATGTGAACGACCTGAAATTTGTCTTCTCTGTAATTTTTACACTTTGTTAAGTCATCCCGTGGCCCAGATTGGACCCTCTGGCAGGTCTGGGTATGTTTGACCCCCCTGGTGTAGAATAACCACAATAATGAATGAAGTGTAATGTTTAAATGAGCAGATAAATTGTCAAATAAATTAAAAAAGATTATCAAAACTCAACACAAGGTCATGCAATCGGCTGAAAAAGCAAAATAAAAAAGCAGAAATATAATCCCCAAATACAATAATTGCACAGATTATTTGTCTATTAATAGATTATATGTGTACATCGTGTCTTATTTATATTTTAATATTGAACACATTGGGGCTCCATACATTTACTTCTTTAAAAGTCCTTTTAATAGAAATGAAGTTCAATGGATTAACAAAGGATAAAAGGAAGGCTTGTATTTATCCTTCTATGACTACCAGCTGATTTTAAATATCTCCATCTCTTGGTAGATGTATCACACATATCATAACATTGACATTTGCCTCCAGAAGTCCAGTTAGAGTTGTGTACTGTCAATATCCTGTGTTTTAATCATTCTGCCCTCAGTGAACTGAGAGCCGCCTGAACGCACGTCTGGTGTGATTATGTTAACCGCCCCCCCCTCCTCCTCCGTGTGTTTCTCCCAGCAGGGCTATGTCCTCGGCAGCCACCACATCTCCATCTGTGGACAAAGTGGACGGATTTTCACGGAAGTCTGTCAGGAAGGCCAAGCAGAAGCGGTCGCAGAGTTCGTCCCAGTTCCGCTCTCAGGGCAAACCCATAGAGCTCACGCCTTTGCCACTGCTCAAGGGTAAGAGTACAGGAGTGTGTGTGTGTGTGTGTGTGTGAGATTTGGTAGAATTGTTATTGATCGCCCAGTTCATTCATGGTGCCCGACACCAGACAAGTTTTCTCAAATTTGATGTTAAAATATGCAAAAGAGGCATTATCAAATTATATATGTGCTCATTTGCATACACAATCTTAGCATTGGTTTTATTCTGTTGACATATTGAAGCCAAAGGTTTTTACAGAGGGAATTTTGGATATCTTTTATCCATCAAGTCAACAGCCATAAAAACAATTTTTACCATCCTGGATGGCAAAAACTGTAAGAATATAGATTGGAATAAAACTGGAGAGTTTGATGTCCGTAAGTTCTGCTGAAGTGGAGATTCGTGGCTCAGAGTGAGAGAAAAATCTAATTTTGAGAAACTGGCCTTTAAAGATAAGAATTTGAAAAGAAATTTGCTGATGGAAAGAGACAAAATGTTGTAAAATCAACACCAACGTGTGTTTTGAATGTTTTCTTTCCATTAGTCTGAAAGAAAATCTCAAAATTTACGAGTGCATCCTAAAAAAAAAAACAAAAAAAACAATGCTTTTGCCTGTAGTTTCTGGCAAACAGCCCCTTTTTCTCTGTGGTTTTCTTCGGTGTACAGAAAAGCAGTTTACTGAGAGGGCAGTGAGTCATGCAGCAGGTCAGAGAGTGTCTCATAAAAGGTGCTGCTGCTGAATGACCTGTTGGCTCCAACAAGTGGAAAAGAAAGTAAAGTAGAGGAATGCAAATGATGGACGGCAGAAAGCTAACAGTAGTTGGCATATATGTAGATGCTTCTGTCAAATGCAGGATGCCTATAGGTCATGGAGTCCATTCCAGCTAGAGACAGTCCTGGAAAAATACAAACTCTTATTCAGAAATGAACCCTTTTTAGGGACTTGATGGCAGATTTGAGGGGGCTCCTTGGTGGTTTGAGAAGCTGACCTTGTGGTTGCCAGGTCGCAGGTGTTGTGTGTCAAATATTCTGCATATTTGGAGCCTTAACTTTCATGTGAAATGAAGTTATTTTGGTTAGAAGTGCTTTTAGCTGCTCGACATGAGTTTGTGTATACTTGGCGGTGACATTACCTTCAACCACGCTCTGACAGTGTGTTTGTCTGCTCCCTGTCTCCTCAGCTCAGAGAACCTTCATGAATTTTTGAGCCCAGAAATGACCATGAAAGTAGTGCAGCACCAACTGGAGCTGCTACACTAGAGCCAGTTATTTTCCTGCCCTGTCTGAGTGCTGTTGTTTCCATGCCTGCTCCTCTGTGTGTGTGTGTGTGTGTGTGTGAGAGAGAGAGAGAGCTACATGCCTAGACAGGTAGCTCATCACCATAATCACACGGGGCAGGTCAGTGCTGCTGTCCGTCACTGATTCTTCTTCTGATTCCTGCATTGTTCATGTTCAGGGATAATTTGCATATAGTTTACACCAAACACAACATGTTCGTAAGCTGCCTTTAGCTCTTAACAGCTGGCACTGATTAGATGGGGCAGAGTTTGCATTTTCAACAAGTTTTAACCAAAAAAAACATCATCACGTGGCTTTTGTCTCTTGTAAATACCTAATACTGTGACCCATTATCACATGTTTAGGACAGCATGTATTGACTGAATGATTTCCTCCTCAGAGGGTTGAGTTAAGAGGATAACTCGGGTATTTTTAAACTCCTTTTTTTACACAGTTTAGGTTTGGCACCAAAGGTCTGGGACTTGGTTCAGTAGATAAGACTCAACTGTGAAAGTATGTTCGCTAAAAGCTCAGATTGTTATTCTTAAGTGTCTGATGCAAAGTCCTGTCTTCTGGAAGATAAAATTACTGTTTTTGTCAATGGGGTCTGGTGCCTTTGAAGAGAACTGAAGCTTTCCAGTAAAATAAAGTAGAAACATAATTTGTGTTGAGGTTTTTTAAGATCCTCTATCTTGTAGTAATAATAATACACCTAGACCCCCCACTGACCCAGAAATAGACTGATTTTAACAGGTTAGTGTCTCTGTTTGACTGACTAGTGTAGATCACTGTCCACTTGCAAATCAAAGTGAATCGGGCGATGTGTGGTATGCAGTTGGGTGTAGTCGTGCTGTACATAGCGAGACACCACGTCACGTTTCACTTGTGCAAATACAGCTGTGGTGTGGTTAGGTGGTGACACCAGGAATGCAGCCACACAGAAACTAGACGGTTTGATGGAAGACCGCTTACTGGTTCCTTCTGGTTCCTATGAGGCTCCGACCTGCCGCCTCATAGAGGGCGGGGCTTATTATTCAGGAGGGGAAGGGAGCACTGAGCCCTCCCTGTATTTGTATGTTAAAATGAGTGTGTGAGTGAGTCTTTGTTCACTGGTTGTGCATATGTAAATATTTACATGCCACCACCACGCAGCAGCACACCTGACCTCCATCCTCACACGCAGACTCACTGATGATGACCTGCAGACATCAGTAAATGATAATATACCCAAACAACATCAGGTTTGTTTGAATTGTTTAAAAAAAAAAAGGCAGAAATACGTTCCTTGAAAGCCTAACGTCTCATTTTCCTGTTTCTAGACAACTATGAACTGTATTATTATGGGAAAAAAGGTGCAAAACAAGATCCCAAACAGTTTTTTTTTCAGTTTAATATATTTAAATCTCCCTCTGTGTTGTATTTTCCAAAGCAGACACAGAAAAATGGTTATATTTTTAACCAAAATTCCCACAGTAACTTTATGACAAAGCTAATTGGCACTTTATGCATTGAATGTTTTTCCAAATACAAAACAAAGATCCACTTTTGATCTATGAATCATTTTTGCTTCCTGACTCCTGTTTCTTTCACGTTGTCGGATGATTCTTTATCGTGTCATCTGATCTTATTTCGCTCTGTGTTCAGAGCCGTTCAGACGTAAAAACTGAATCTTCTATCTGTAATGATCTGTTTGAATTCAAAGTTCACAGCGCACGTGCACAACAGGCCGCGCTTTGTTCTCCACTCTGATCTGCCGCTGCGCCGTCGCCTTCTCCGTAAATTAAGCAACTGTTGTCAGTGCAAGATGGAGGAAACCGGTGAGCCGTGACACCAAACAGTTTGAGATAATGTGCCGAAGATTTGTAGCTCTGACATCGAAGACGGAAAAATTGTAAATAAGGGTGCGTAACATCGCAAATGCAGCACTGTAACATCAGTCAGTATCCTGAAAGTCGGACCGAGTTCTCATTTTGATTTTACTCTAAACTGATGAATGAACTGTCGATGTGAACGATGGTCCAGAGGTCTGGAAACAGACTCTAACTGTTGTATAGTATTCAGATGTATTTAATTTTTCATGAAGAAGAAGCAGTGACACTGGTGCACTTTATATTTTCAAAAGCTGTGATTCTCTCAGGACTTTAATGAATGTTTAGAGTAGCGTTTGTTTTTACTGCAGTATTATTTCTACAGGTCGAAAGTAACATTTCATAACAACTATATTTGCTCAAGTACTGTTCTTGAGTACAATATTGAGGTACTTGTACTTCAGTATTTACTTTGCACTTCTACTCCAACTACATTTCAGAGGAAACTACTTTACTTTTTAGTAAACTACATGTATTTAACAACTGAAATAGCTTCACCAACTCAGATTAATAGTACAAAATATATTTAAAAAATGATGATTATAGATTAAATTAAATTACCCAACAGATAACTTATGTAAAGTACTAATTATTTTCCCCACCATCAGCGCTAAAACGATTCTGCATTGTTAGTACTTTTAATACTTTTGTTCTTCTATGTAAGTATTTCTGCAGTATGTATTATTACTTATCTAAGCACAAGATCTCAGTACTCCTTCCACCTGTGCTTATTTCTGATGTAGGTTATAGTTTAGGTGAGTAATTGCACAGTGAGTTTGCCATGTGTGTAAAACAACGGTCAGAATGGACTTTCTTGCCACAGCTTATTTTAGTTTGTCTTTTTTGGTTCGTACTGTATTTATCCGCGGCCCGGTGACTGAGCCGGCACATGGTCGGCCTTTTTCAGCACCTCCCTGCTTCAGTTTCACACGTCGACTTCACATTCGCACAGCTCCACACATTTCTCACCTCCACAGTACAATCGCAGTCTGCTGCTCCCGACCGCCGGGCCGCTCCGCCGCAAACTCTGCTTTTAACCCGCTCAGTCGCGTCAGGAGGCAGTTTGCTGTCCAGAATTAGAAACACAGCCGGTACACGCCGCCGATAACAGATTTCATTGCTCGGTGTTGTTCGCTGTCGGGGTGCTTCTGTACTGTATTCTGTTCCTGTGGAGACATACTGTACATTATGAAGCCAAGCACAGTAATAGTCACGTTTCAGGGTGGCACCAAGCCTCAGTTTGGACAGGCAGGGTGTAAATGTGGTGCTTGTGTTAATCTGCATGATCATGATTAGCTGAGAGACTCTTTGTTATGATATATCATCATATATCATATTTATAACTTGATTGAATATTGCTAAAAAAAGAAACACGCTGTACAAGAACTTAATAAAATATGATGCCTAAAGAGTCTAGGATGTGTTCAGACCCAACATGAGGTACATTTTCGCCTTGGTTACTTGCGCAAAGTGTTTTCTAACAGCCAATAGCAATACTCTCTCCAAAAGCAGAAGGGGCTTACCTCAACAGATCCCACTTACCTTAGCGGCGTCAATTTGTGACCGACAATAACTGTTATCGCTGCTTTGTACCTGTCGCTGAAGTCGCAGAGTCGAGAGAAACGGGAAGGCAGCTAAAGTACACCTGATAGCTGGAACCAAGTAACAGAAACGTCGTCCTCTGGTTTTACTGACTGTTCACCTCTTTTGTTCTGTCTGTGTAAAGTAAAGAAGTTGAATTGTGGAGCCGCAGGTTTCCCACAGATGGCGACAATAAGTTTGTCCTCCGTTTCTGATCTGCGACACTTACAGTTGAAACTTTGTCACCTGGTGCGGAAGTTCATTTGCATCCATTGGCGTATCTGACGTATCTAATTGTGCCTTGCAAAAAATTATAAAATAAAGAATAACTAAACCAAAATGCAAATCTGACCAGACATTTAAGGGCCATGATTTTCTTATCTTCAGATTACAAAAATAGAATAGTTTATGCAACGTCTTTGTTTAAAAATATGTTGTTCTACTGGTATTGGTAGCGTGCCCATGGGTTAGACTTATTACTTTATTTTTCGCTGCTTTTGCAGCCTGATTCGAATTTGAATAATACCTCAATAATATTATCCATTTCTAAAATGTGTCCAGTGACTATCACAATCAGCACCCCCTGTTTTCAGTATTTGCAGCACTGTGCTGAAGACTCATTGAACAACCAAGGTCCTGCTCTCGGCCCTGATCACCACCGTCACACACTTGGCAACCATCAGCAAACAGGGACAGCTGTCAAGTGCGGCTCTTCAAGTGTTTTTAAACCATTTTTCAGTAACCACGGCTTCAGCCTGACATTTCTCTTGCACTGACACACTGGCACGGTGCGAAAATAGTTTTAGCAACACGAGACCGAGGCGATGCTTGTTGAGATTAACACACTAGTTTTAGCTACGACTAGCATTTTGGCTAATGTTACTAAATATTGTGACATACCGTGAATGTGTCTGAGGACACTCACTAAGAAGTAAGGAAGGGCGGTAAAAATTTGAAATGGGACCACACTGCTGCAGCTTTAACTTGTCTATTAAGTGTAAAGGAGTAGTCCAACATTTTGGGAAATAATACTTATTTGCTTTCTTTTTGAGAGTTAGGTGAGAAGATGGATATCACTCTCATGTCTGTGTGTTTAGCATAGCTTAGCATAAAGACCAGCGGCAGGGGAAAACATCTAGCCTGCCTCTGTCCACGGTTAAAAATATATTTATTAACACCTCTAAAGATCAGCCGGCTTAACACGTTTTCATTTAAGTTTTTTAAGTGAGTAGAAACCGCTTCAGCATGCAGACTGTGAGACAAATGCAGCAGTTCACAAAAGTAAATGGGAACCTTTGTTTTCTTGAAGGCAACAGGACATATTTCAGACCAGATGCAGGCAGCACCACAGTGAGAGCTGGTGTACAAAGACTTGGACTCGTTATGTCTCTCTAAAAGCACACATACACCGACTGAAGATGCTTTTGTGTCTCTTTGTTCATCCTGAGCTGCTAAAAGGCCAAAGCATACCACAGCCTGTAGTTTGTAAAGGAGTGTCTCATTTATTTCCTAGGATTTGGATTTGGATCCTCTCCAAGTGGTCACGAGACAAACCCTCCAAGCTCCCACTCCCATATATGTCTGCGTCTGAAACCAAGTGGAAGAACGGGCATTAAGTTCACCTCTTCCATTTAACTCTCTATCTGCGACTTAAAGTTCACAACAGACGACTCTCTGCGACCAGTTTTAAACCAGTAAAATTGAATTAATAAATGAAATTAGCCGCTGTGTGCCAGCAGAGCCAAACTGAGAGGGCCGACCATAACACGTGTGGCCTCCAGGTACGCCGCACAATGACTGCCTTTTGTCGTCTCTGTCACCGCCAGGATCTTCTACATGTAACCGCTCAGCATTATATAACTGTGTACTGGGCAGCGCTGTATATTATGAACTGGCTGCCAGGCTGTGAGGCCGCTAAAGGCTCTGCCTGTTTGGGAGTGTTTTACACCAGAGAAAGAGCTCATGGACGTAAATATATATATATAATAATGCATATTGTTTTGTTTAAAACAAGGAGAGTGTACAATAGATATATCGCACCAGATAGAGCTGTTACCCCTGGATGTGTGTAGAATGCATATATAACAATATAAATAACACAAATGATGATTCCACCCAACACAACAGCATATAGTACAACTAATAACTAATAATAACTAATTTTATTGGTTGCCTCCATTTTACATTGCCATTTTAGATGATATTACAGTTTTTTTTTTTTAACTCTCTAGATATTTCTCTTGTTCCCTTTGAAGTCTAAACTCCCATTCTCCTGCTGTGTATACTTCATGTCGCTGGATTGTTTGTTTTATATGAAAGAGACGGAGATACAACGGGTATCGCTTATCTCGAAGATCCTTTTAAAAGCACACCTTCCGCTTTTTTTTGTTTTTTGAAAACAGATTTCCTGTTTTCTTGCTCTCTATTCATTTTTTAATAGCAGTACAGGATGTTATCATCTGGTGTGGAAGTGGGGATGTGAGTCCTCTTCTTTTTTTTTTCATATTTTCAAGCACACAACTGAACAAAAACAAACCTGTCCCTCCTGTTTGTCCTTCATTTAACCTTTTCTCATTGGGATACATCATCTTATTTTCTTCGCTGCTGTGCTGTGCTTTTTTTTTCCTCCTCTCCATTTCCATAATCTCTCTGCGTTTACCTTCAGCCTTAAGGTACACATGTACACAGCAGCAGCAGAGGTGGGCGTATATCTGGACAGATGCACTCGGCACTGTCGTTAAGCAGCCTGCGAAAGTAAAACATCAGGATGCACGAATCACATCTCCTCCTCCTCATCCTCATCCTCGTGGGTTAGTCACCATCACAGGTCAGACTTCAACCAGAAATGACAAGCAGGGTCTTGGTAAGGCACGGTGGATTACATAAATCCCGTCGCTGGCAGTGCTGCTCATTCCTAGACGTTTTCAGAGGAAGGAGGGCGCGGTTTCCTCAAGGGGATCCCCGGGGCAAACGCATGACGCAAGCTTATGGGATTTTCATATCAGATCCAGTTGATTTCTCTTCATAGCCAAAGCCACGCCTCTGATTCAACAGATAGGGACTTACCTGTGATCTCAGGATGTCCAAGTACAGGAAAATGCTTTCAAGTTATTGCCAGAGTGTACCTTGAATAAGAATTACAATTTTCACAAAAAAAATCCCAAAATGGAGCAAAGAGTTCAGGCTTTGAGGTATTTAGTGACTTTATGCTGTCTCAGACAAACTCTAGGACTCTCACAGGTCAGATTGAGCTGCAGATGTGTGATTTAGTTGGCAAAGCAAAACTCAGTCTCTTTCCTCATGCTGTCACTCGGCTCTATATAGAAGTTTTCTGTAGTGTTAGGTTAAGAGTAGTGAGCACGCACAAGCATGCTAGTCTGTGTCATATATCACATGATTTGGTATTGTTTTTAAAGCAATTAGCCTGTTCATAGGAGCTGACAAGCGTATAGTTAAACAGAAAAACCCTCAAAGGTCTGGCAGGAGTGTGTGTTTGTTGGCTTACAGTGCGATACAATGACTTCATCTAGTTACTATAACATATTCTCACACAAAGTCACTTAAATAGAAGTCCATGTATTCGTAATTAAGAATCATACATAAAGCAAATATTAAAGCAAGGCCTTTAAAGTGTTTTATTAGACCTGCTCAGTTTATGTTTGCTTGTTTGGACAACTTTGGTTGATCAATTTTGGCAAACTTAGACGTTGAAGTCGGCTGATTTGAGAGTAATGCTTTGGTTCACGGGGTGTACAGAACGTCCAGTACCAAATAGACATGCTTCTGGACGTCTGCTGTGTGCAACACTGGTTTGAATCCTGTAAGTTAAGAGAGAGTCTAAAAAGAGAATTATGCTTTTCTCGCCTCCCTCAGCAGCTTCGGGCAAACTGCCCTTGAGCAAGGCCCTTCATCTTCCAGCGTAAGGCTCAGGTTGTACTACACAGCTCCTCCTGAATCAATGAAGGTTTAATAAAAAGCCAAAAAGAACTGAAAAATCAAAAAGGGAAATTTAAAGCATCACCTGCTCTGGTTTGGTTCTGCCTGAAGACCTCAAGGGTTCTTCTGCTGTTACTCGAGCATGTGTACGCTGAAACGTTTTCTCAAAAGTAATAAACATTCATAAGAGGAGGGCAGGAGAAATTGTGAGAAAGCTCCCTGGTTACTACCGGAGTTGGCATGGCAACAAAAACATCACACTGCCCGGATGAATCCACCCTGCGTGTGCCACCGTGTGAAAAGAGTCTGCAGTGATATCGTAAATTTACAGTAGGAATTATATAATCTCATTTACATACATGTTACCGTTGCTGCGTAGTCTAAGCTTATGTGGCGTTTCCACGGAGATATTCGTCAGAGGAGGTAGAGCGAGGAAAGCAAACAGGAGAGAGAGAGGGAGGGAGGGAGAGAGAGAGAGAGAGGCTGGCGGGAAACCTGGAGGAAGGATTAGGAGCCCTTAATGTTCATTTGCAGAGGAAGAGGAGGGGAAGGAGATGGTTCCTGTCAGGCATCGGCTAAACATAAACTTCCTCTGTCTTCGCATGCAACTGATCAACAGCATTGAACTATATAATGATGTCTAGATGATGACCCTAAATGTGCCCGCAACGCATACAACTCTGCAGTATGTCTTGATTCTTTCACCCATGTTTAGCGGTGATAAAGCACTACCTTATGACTGTGATTTGAATAATCAAACGGTTGTGATGTGAGCCAAACTCTGCCCAAAAATATTCACGCAAACACAACTTCTCATTCTCATTTACACATCTGTAATGACGGATGTTTTTGAATGTGTGGGTCTGTCACTGTAGGACTTCCTGTTGGGAAAAGATGAAATTTATCCATGGTGACATTTTAAAGGCAGTCAGTGTGGTCTTTAACAGTAGCAGTAGTGCTAGCTCAGATACCCCGTCCCTCTTACACGCCCAGTTGTAGCCTCAAGTGCATGATAGGAAATTACAACTAATCACCAGCCAAATGTTTCTCAGAGCCTTTATTGGGGTTTGGTACAAAATGTAATTGAATGGCAACAACTTTCCACGAAAAATCTGCATATCTTACATATCATACCATTTTTCTGAAAGGGGTAGTAGAATCCACCTGTGCTGTCTTCCAAGCCACCAGACTCCATTGACCAAAACAGTATTTTTAGCTTGTTCAGCAGTCAAAAAGCAAGGCTCTGCGAGGTAAAATCACTGTTTTTGTCAAAGGAGTCTGGTGGCTTTGAAGAGAGCGTAGGTGGATATCACGGCTTCAAAAGAACTGTCTGACCTCATGGTAAATATTCTACACTTAAACTGATGCTGATTTGATTTTAGGTGGGTCTTCAGTAAGCGGCTGAAATACATTTTTCTGCTGTATAGTCTGTGCTGGGACTCCTGTTTATGGATAAGTACCTTACACAACCCCACTTTAAAAAACAATCCAAACTCTTCCTCTCTCACAAGTCCCTCTAACCTTATGGAAATGCAACATGAAAGTGCTGAAGATCCATTTTTAATAATTGTACAATTACTAAAAATAAAAAAGATTGCATGCCAACACTAAAAAGTAATTAATTGTACCAAAGAAAGCACCCCAGAACGTCTCTTCCCCCTTTTCCAAACAAAAGATGTAGACAAATACATGTAAAGCTAAAACGTTTCCACTTGCCTGCGTCTGTCAGCTCTGGATGGTAAAGTACCAGGATACGTTTGAAGTCCACCAGCGTCCATGTGAGAGGAGAGGAGAAAAATAGATCTGTGGATAAAGACAGCCGTCCTGTCTTCCTCCTTGTCTTGAGACTTGAGTTTTTTCTTCCTCCTCCCCCATCTCTCCTGGAGGTGCTCTCCTCTCTCCCTCCCCATGGCGTTAGCTGCTGTGGTGCCTCGTGATCGACCCCCTTCTACCACAGATGCTGTGGCCTAGATGGGTGGAAAAACATGATAAACACAGCCTGTTGGAGGACATATCTGATTTCAGCAGCAACCTGGGCTAATGTGGGCCAAATCCTCATACTTGTTGTCTCCATTTTCCACCTGAATTGGGTTCCTCTCACATCTCAGGCTGGCGTCTACTTGGTGTAGGAGGACTGATGTGTCTCTGACCTCTCTGGGCAGCAGCAAAAAATAGAAAGAGACGTACAATGCTGCTCAGCCCGCCCCTGGCTCTCTCTGCGGCTTCCTCTGGTCTCTGTCCCTCCAATGAAGCCCACCGACACGCCGCCTCGTCTTCCCTCCCCTTCACGTCCTCCCCTCCAGGAGAAACCTGATCCACGAGGTGTCTCTTTACATATTTCCAGCTTCACTCGCTACAAACAAGCCACAAGAGGAGCGGGGGTCGGCTAAACTTCTGTCGTCCACATGTTTGGCTCAAATCAGCTCACACCGCAACGTTCATGACTGTCTGTTTCTACTGTTGGGAGAGGAAACCTGATTAAGTGAGTGTCAGTATTCATGTGTGTGTGTCAGTGTGTGTGTGTGTGTGTGGGGAGGGGTGCTCACCAGCTATAGCTCAGGAGCATTGAGTGTTAAAGTTAGCCTCTGCTGTCAAGGGCTGTAGCTGCTACCCAGCCTGTCGTGTGTGTGTGTGTGTGTGTGTGTGTGTGAGGCAAATGGAAAGGTAGACTTAAAATGGACTGGGAATGGTAACAGAAGACGAGTGTTTTTACTGGCTGAGAGGAGAATGGAAAGTTCACTGGTGGGATGAGTGCATTTTATCTGTATGATCCGATGCGAAAGAATGTGTTGGTTTGATTTGTTGACGCTCAGCGAAGGTGGATTCAGTCTGTGTCCAAGTATCGGACCTCTTCTGAAGTGGAACCGGTTCCAGACAAGAACCAGGAATTCAGTAAGAAAAACACAGTTTGATTAAACTTTGAGATTTATTTTAAGGGAAATTTGGGCCCTCAGCTTGCATCCACTTGTTCCAATCCGCGAGCAGAGGATAGTGTTTACAACTTAATGTTGCGCCTAGTGATTGTTTTCTTTTTTGAATAATCGATCAGTTGTGTTTTCTGATGTATTGTTTTGTCTATAAAACCCACAGCCAAAGGTGGGACTCCAGATGTTTGATTTTCAAGAATATAAGTCAGAAGACCTTAAATCATCACTTTTAAGAAGCTGGAACCAGACAGCGTCAAAGTTATTGGCAATTTTAATCATCTGTTGTTCATCAATTTATGGAGTAATCACATCTTTTTTTTTTATTTCTCGTATGATTCAACAAGAATCTGTATCAGGAACTGGAACTGTTAATGCAAACTGATAATAGAATAATAGAATTCATGATAATTTGAAGGTGTGGTAGTTGAGCTCATAAGATGTCTAACATCTTGATGCACTGGACACTTAAAATGCTTAAACTAATACCCTTTTCTACAAAAGTCTTCTTTTCATTAAACAAAGGAAGCCAAAGATGCAAAATTCTTATTCAGATAAGTAATTAATTAGAAACTAATTAGAATAAATACAGAGAAGACAAACGTGGCCTTGAGTTTTAGTCCTTGATAGATTTTGATATAGAAACTCTACAGTACGTTTTCAGTCCTAATCGCTAAAATCTAAATGAAACCAGCCGTAATCCCGTCTCTGTCAGTGGAGATCAGCATGTGGTGATGGAGACACATCCTCTCCTGACTCGGACACATGTCGACCGATGCGTGTCTTGGCTCCTGGTGAGCGAGCCGAGGTGAAGGACAGGTACCTCCTGTGTTGTGTTGTGTCGTGTTTGACTCAGCGGCGCTCGTGTCTGATGGAATTCCTGCTATGCGAGTCCAGCGAGCGACCCTGCGCTCTCACCTGCGCTGGTGAAACGCTGCCTTTGTGCGGACCGTCCCTGATGATCTTTTCCTGCTGCGGCCTCAGAGAGCAGCTTTTTACTTTTCAGACTGAGCCGATGCTCCCAGAGCAGCTTCTTACTCAAGGAAACCTTTGACGTGACACATCAGCTGTCAAGGGGTTCAAACCTGTGACCTGTTGGGTATGTGAGGGTCCGTCCAGCCGATGCCAAACACGCCACCATGGATACTGATGTGCTGCAATATTGAAATAATCTAAATATTTACAGGATACAAAATGTGGCCAAGTGTACAAGATATTTGTTTTGATTACTGAGGAAGAAGAGTTTAGAAGTTGAAGCAGTCTGTTTCTGTAGACCCTCAGTCATTGTCTTCAAGGTTATTTTAAGACTCTGGTGCAAATTACAAAGTGCCTACAGGTCTTTGAATTCAGTGAATTAGGAATAGTCTACTCCAGACAGGGAACGTCAGGGGAAGTCAGGGAATTTTGTGCATCAAAAACTGAAAAAATGCATCGCCAGCAAACATTAGTAATATTCTACCGCGGGTTATTTCCAGTTTAATGTGCGCTCTGATTGCTAATTGTAATGATCAGCCATATTGCTGCTGTCAATCAGAGTCAATCTCAGGAGCTTTGGTTATAAAATGATAATTACCAAACGGCCTGAGATCACTGGTCAAAAGTGCACTTTAAATTAGTTTATTGCATGTCATATTACATTTATAGGTCATGGAAAATCAATTTATCTTAAATTATAGTTCATTTCTCCTATCAAGACAGAAGATTTGCAGCCTCTTTGAAGCTTTTCCAAAACTCTGTAACCTTCAGTATTTTCCTCTTGTCAGTTTAAACTGCATCTTTTTGGATGAAGGCAAAATCTTCAAAACTTCTTGTTTTGTGTGACCGAAAAGTCCAAAACCCCAAAATATCCAAATTACGATCATAAAAGAAAACATTATAAAATATTCACGCTTGAGAAGCTGCCACCAGCCAATATTTTGGGCATTTTCTTCTTGAAATACAGCCTAAATGATTCAGTGTTTATCGAAGTTATTGCATATTAATTTTCTTCTAATTGATTAATCAACTGATTCAACTTTAACACAGCTCTTGACACAAATATTACGTGACACTCGTTCCATTTTGTACCATCCCTGCTGAATACAAAGCACTTGGTTGCAAGCGAACGGATGATTGGCATCAAATAGCATTTTAAAATACCACTTTAGAGACTCTATTCATTGCATAGTGCTGAGGAAGTGTAAAATAAATAAAACCCTCTAAACATACATAGTGTTTCTGTATCAGACAGATGCATAATTAACACCCACTTTAAAATGTTGCATATATTCACACGGAGGCGTTTATCCACCAACGCAGCAGGCATCATTGGCATGCACGGCTCAAGTAGACACCTGCACGCTGGAACGGTTGGTTTTATGTTATGTTTACTCATTGATCTGTACAGGGAACTTAACCTCTAACCACAGTCCGTGCTAATACCAGACTCCAGCAACAAAAAGGCGAATTTAGGCAGCACTGATTCAAAATAAGAGCAGGACGTAGTAGGGTGTGTTAGTGTCATTTATTGAGGGTGGTGTGTAGTTGTGGGATTAAAAGCGCTCTTAAAAGATAAGTCTGCTGTAAAATGATAGTCCAGAGGTCCACGTGAACACTGTGGTGTGTTTTTCTTACTGTAATCTTTTATTTCACACAGAATGAAGTTTATTAGGAAGGGATATTAGCTCACCGGACATTGATGCAGTGTGGAGACAAAGATCTTTGTTATTTCATTGCTCGCCACTGACGAAGCGCTGATCACACTTCCTGGAGTGTTTGCTCTCAGCGGGAGCTTGCTGCAGACTTCCACTTTGCCTCATTGAGATGTTATTCAGACGTTGGGTACCTGTGACACCTCGTCACCTGAACGCTGGAGAGAAAGTGACTCTGGCCTCTTTCGCTCTGCCATCTGCCATGTTGTTGGCTTCAATAGCTGGGAGCAAAGTTTACCCAGGATGACTGCATGTGTTAATGATTGACAGCAGCCTGCCGCCTCGCAGGGACGCTTATATGAGACCTGAGAACATGGCGACAGGACACGAGCACTTTGTATCTGGGTCATGAACATATATTTATATGTTGGAGTTCTTCCATTACACAGATCCTGCCCTGTTTCCTGCACATGTACACACACTACATGTATAGTACTGTGCTGATGCCGTATGTGTGTTAAGTCTAATTCTACTGCAGTACAGCTTCAAATAAGGAAATAACCTCAAACTGTTCCTGCACATACTTGGACATGATGCTGTTTGATTGTCTTGGTGGCTGGATGTCTGATGTTTAGCTAAAAAAAGATGATTTTTGGGTAGTTGAAGTTAAAATTAATGACCATAAGCAGCTAACCCTTTCAAGCCAGACTATAAAACGTAGCTTGTTACGTATTCTGTTAAACAAAAGCACATTTAAGCATTTAATATCATCCCACAACTGTTACTTTTGGCCACAATGGTATGAAAAATCACATCCTCCCATTTTAGAGTAATTTTTGGAGCAAAACTACCAAAACTTGCTGTTTTTTGTTTCATCATTGCAAACTGACTATCTGTAAGTTTTGGCCTTGTGATAAACATTTTTGCTAAGTAATGTCATGTCATAGGTGCGAAACAGTATTTGTCTAAAGAAATGGAGAACAAAAAAAAAAAAAGTAATTGCAGCTCTGTGTTGCACCGCTTGCAGTCCGTGCATGTGTTGGCTCGGTTGCCGTGGCTACGGCCGGTGCAGCCCTCGTTCCCGTCTCCTCTTCCTCATTCATCTGTTCCAGGCTGGGTGTTCACAGCCTTGAAGTGACACAGTGATGGAGCCGTAGCTGGTAGACGGAAACATCAGCTGTCCGGTGCTCATTTAGAAAATTCATCAGTTTTAATATTTACCTTCCTGTACGAAAAAAGAGACGGAAATCCGCAATTGAACTCCTTCCGCATGTGTAAGGGTTCATCTTTATTCATTGTCTGTTCTCTCTGGGATCTTCTCAGTAAATTCCTGATTTCATGTGTCTTTTTCCAGACTTTTCTGTGTGCATGAGTGCACAAATTCATCATCATCATCAAAATTAACAGCACATAAAGGTTATACCCTCTTTTATAATTTACCAAAATGAAAATCTATCCATAAACCAAAAGCCTGAATATGGAAAAATGCTGATACAACACAAACAGTTGCAGTGGGGGTCAGATTCACCTTTGTGTTGTGCTCTGTGTGTCTGCGTTAGGACTCTCTGTCTCCACATGTGTGTACATGTGTGTGAACGTCAACACGGTGTCGTGATTGTCGAGCAGCTGATCGTGTGTCGGCTTCCTGTGAGATTTGGATCAACAGCTGATGGCATGTTGCTGGGTCATGACTGTCTTCTTGTTTTGTTTTTTTTTTTTGAAGTCCAAACAGAACAGATGTTATGACAGTCAGCGTTTATCATCTCTTGTAATCCTTTACGTAATGTTTAACCTCAGTGGCTTATAGGCCCAGTAGCGACAGCGGTGACTGCTGGGAAAACACGACACGCAGTTAGTGATTTAATGGAGGAGCTCATTTGTGTGACTTTTTAGTTTGCTGAAGTTTGTTGCTGCTGGAGTCTTGCTGACTCTGCAGTGTTGTGAGAAGCAGGACCGCTCTGAACCCAGTAATTGAAACTATAGAATATAGAAATATTGCAAAAATGCCAAACACAAGCTCCCAGAGCCCAAAGTTGTTTTTTAAAGATTAGAAAACTAATTGTCATTCATTCAAGTCTTTTTTTTAAAGCAAAAATTCCCTAAATTTGATTGTTCCAAGTTTTCAAATGTGAAACTTTGCTTCTTTTCTTGGTTTTGCTTTGCACTGGATTGAATATTTTTGGTTTTGGACTATTTGTTGGACAAACCAATATATTTGATGAGGCCACCTTTTGTAAACTAATTGGGAAAATAATTATTCAGCAGCAAGAATAATGTTTAGATGCAGCTCTTCTTGATTACCACAAAAAGTGCCAGATTATTTTTTAATTGGAAATATATCAAATATCCAGTTTAATTTAATCTAATGTGCATTTTGTTGGAAGTTTGTCGGCTCCATGAAAACATGTTAAGCTAATAATCAGATCACTTTTGAGGTTTGATGGCGTTTTTATGGAATCTGAATCCTTTTGAATCACTTAATGAACCCAAAAAGGTTCAGCTTTCAGTATTAACTAAATAATAAACAGCAAAATCTCCAGACTCAGCTGAGGTCTGTTTGTTGTCATCTTTGTACCACAGACAGCAGCTGTCAACTTACTTAGTGCATTAATAATGTTAATTAGCTCTTCCAGGTAGAATCTGCACCTTTGAACATTCGTGTGGTAAAAGTGATGCTTTTACTTTGTTCCTGCAACTTGCTAATGCAACCGAAATGCATATTCCTCCATATAAAAGGAGCAAGGGGCGACAAAAGATTTGAATGAAGAGATTTTTCAGACACGAAGCTTAGTGAATCCAGAAACTGAAGTGTGTCATTTAGTTTTAGGCTTTTATCTGGTGCCGTTGTAGCAGAGGGGGTGTCTGCTTAGAGATATATGTGCACTTACCTGTTGGGAGTATCCTGGAAATGATATCTTAATTATGTTTTAATCTGCGCTTTAATTTTGATTTATTATCATGAATTTAATAACAATGTAAACATCATTACCTCCCTCAGCCATCTCGACTTCATATAGTAGGTTAGATAAGAGCACGGTAAGTGGAAAGCAGCAGTGTAGTTTTAACAATATGAAAATATTAACCTGAAGACTAAGGATCCTGTTTTTAGACGTGAGAAAGTGTCAAAACTCTAAAAACCCTTCCTGAATACGTATTGATGAGGCGTCCTTCATGCCTGATCGGTGCGGTGGCCGACAGGAGGCGACTGTTCTGGACAGCTGAAGCAGGGCGCGGCTGGAAAGCAGCAACTTTCGCTGGGTGAATAAGGTTAATTAGACACCGCCAGCAGCGATGAGAGCAAAGGTCGCTCCCCACAGCGCCTTCGCATTCCTCCATCGATTGCCCCGATTGCTCCACCGATCCCCATCGCACCTTGACCTCGACTGTTTATGCCTTTATGGTGGCTGTTTGCAGAGATGCTGGAGAACCCTGGGAGTGTGTGTGTACATAATGATATCATCACAGCCGGTACATAATATCCTACAAATTGACCTTTAGGCCGAGGGGTCCAGCCCCACTTGCTGAGTCCATCTGTTGGAGCAGCTCACTCTCTCTCCTGCTGTAACTCAAGCCCGCTCGCCCAGGCACTCTCTCCCTCACACACGCATACACACTCGCTGCTTTTAGAGAGAAGGGGCTTTCCCCTTTACACCAAGTGTGTGTGTGTGTGTGTGTCCTGTTCTTAAAGAGTGCGTCGCCTGGTCATCTTACACCTTCCTAGACTTGTGCTTCCACTGAAATCTCTGCAGCGCCGTGTGTACAACAGTATAACCTAAGACTAGTGGAGTACAGCAGTGAAATATTTTCCATTAACAAGTGAGAAGTGGACTTTTTTCACCTGCGGACTGTAATAACTTTATTTTCTAAAATTCACCAGCCAAATGAATCCATCATATATCGTTTGTCTATGGAAAACTTTTTTTTTTTGTATGTAATGTGATGCAGTGACTCCAGCGCACTCACATTTTAGTGCTTCTTTTTATATTATTACATTAAAACCTTTATAGAAAACTCGTGTTTCATATTAATAGCTTCCACGTGATTTAACAAAGTAAGTCTAAAGACGTGTCCTATTTGTCCAGTACAGTACTGAAATAATCAGTGGCCGATGTGATCTTTTAAGACCCCGTGTTTGCCCACTGGAGATGTGTAAGCACATTAAAAGAACATATTTTACAAGCTGCCGTTTCCTGGAAATGTGTACATGCATACGGAAGCTGCTAGATTGGCGAGGATTTGTGTGCAATAGATTGATGCTGTTATGCAATTAGTCTAAACTTAAAGGAGTTCCTGTGGCGAGCCATCTGACAGCTCTCTCTCCCTCTCTCTCGCTCTCTCTCTCATGCTGCGAGTCGTTAAGCTTTTTTCCACCATTAATTAAGCAGCAGCGACTTCTCTCTTCCTCTGCCAAGGGAGCCCAGATGAGAGTCTCGTCCAAAGCTGAGAAACAGAACAGAGCAGGCGGGCAGGAAGGAGGAAAAAGCAGGGTGAGGCTGAAGCCAGAGCCAGAGCGGAGCACCAGTGTTTCCACAGGCCGCACTCCCAAAGTATCTCAGAATAGTCCTGTCATCTCCGATCGCTACGCATTTACCAGAACACAAAGTCGAAAATATGAATTTGGTCAGCAGAGTATGTAAATATTATCCTGTTATTATGAGACCAGGTTGCCGAGGCTTTCACACATCTGAAGTGTACAGAACCTCCATTTGATATATTCATAGTGGCTTCTGCTTAACATCAATAGATCCCTCTCTTCAAAGCCACCAGACTCCATTCACAAAAACAGTGATTTTAGATCTGCTGCCTTGATCGGTTAGTTTGTTTGTATTTGGTGTTTTTAAAGGGTTAGTTTAAATCAAAACTAATCCTCACAGCAGTTATATAGGGATGGGCCATGATTTTTGAATATTCACAGAGTCAGTGAATTATAAAAAAATATTAAATGGTTTCATAGATATCAAATTTGTCTTCCTTTGTACTGGCGCCTGATTGTATGCCCCTTGGGAGTGGTAGATCAATCTGGGACACTGAATTAGCTTAGCTCCTGTCCCGGCACCCCCCCGTTTCCGTAATACGCTTAATTCAGACGTGTACCTCTGCCCTAAGTAATGCGTGTTTCAGCAATAAAGGTGAAAAAACAATGTAAAGAAGTTTGAATGAGCTGTGCCTGCTGCATCTGGTGGGAGACCAGCAACTCCTGTGTTATGTAAGGTAAAATTGCTATTTTTGTCAATGGAGTTTGGTGTGGTTGAAGAGAGCGATGCAACAGCTGTTTCTGGTCTATCTTTCTGTCTATCCGTGTAGGGATCCTTTCCTTAGAATAACAATCTAAGCCGTCGGTGGCTAAAACAAGCACTTTTAGTGGACCTACTTTGATCAGGTGCATTTGCCCCATAGGTTTATGTTGCAGCCATTGCAGTCTGTTTCACAGCCACTGGTTGAAGTGATCTACTGGACCAATTCCAACACTTTTTCTACTTACTAGTCGTTTAAACATAGGCCCTGTTTCTACACAGTTTTGGGTCTAAACATACATGAGTTGTTCTTTAACTTAAACATCTTAAAAGTACGGCAGGGAACTAGTAAACAAAACAGAAACAGAAATAACCTGCAGTCACCTGGACAGCCGACTCTTTTTTTTGTCTAGCTGACACAGTTTTTGGTGAACGCTACACCTCACAAGCCGCAGTGACGCCCTTGAGCTGTTGCTGCTGTGATGCCGCCATAATCATCCCGAAAATGATGTCTGGCTTAATGCACAGAGAGGCCGACAGAGTGGATCAACAACTGCCAAACACTCATTTCAACCCTGACTCCATCCACTGCCCACGGCGGCTGCTGGATTAAAGAAGATCACATTTGTACCAGCTAAATGGATTTGGGGATAGAGATGGATGGTAAAAGTAAATGCCCTCAATGATATGGGCACTTTTAAACATGAAAGATGCTCAGTGCGTTCATTTGAGTGACTTTAAAAGGGAGATCGACTGAATTTATCATGAATTAGACGTCATGAGCGCGAGGCTTATGTAGCTTGAGAAAGAGAGCAGGTTCAGGGGGCTTTAATGGGTTTATTCCAGTTAATCATACATTAATATTAATGCTACGTCATTTAGCTTTGGTCTGGCTGACTAATTGTTTTTTCCCTTTTGTTTTTCCCTTCCACTTCAGAGGAACATCAATCACTTTCCTGTCCTTTGCAGCGACATACAGAGTTTTTGTGATTTGGAAGAAGCTGGTTGCCTTGACAACTGCCAGCGCTTTGCTTGTTTCTAGTATATTCATCTCTATTCTGCTTTTAGGCCTCGCTCTTGGTACATAAGCACAGATGTACCGAGCAAAGACGGGTGTTTTGTAGGCTTATATGCGTTTTGTGGTTTGACATTTGGTTGCAGAGCTGATGCCGAGGCCACGTGCCAAACCTTGTCAGAAATCTATGCAAAATGTAGAGTTAATGTGTCCTGTTATCCTCGCTGTGCGTGCAGTGTGGAGGAGGAGGAGGAGGAGGAGGTGGAGGAGGAGGAGTGAAACCTCTGATCACACTGAGGTTCTTACAAACCATCCTGCCCTGAGATTTATTCCCGATGACGTCTCTGGTGCACATCGCTGTATTTTACATGTGAGAGCTGGGTGGTTTTCTCCCCAAGAGAGATGTGATATATACATTCATTTTCAGAATTGCTTCATCACAAATCAACGCACTTTAGAAATTCAACCTGGTATTATTAAACCTGGCTCCTATTTTTGCATATTTAGTTGGAACTGGTCCAGTAGATCACCTCAGCCAGCAGCCACCAAACGGGCTGCAATGGCTGCAATGGCTGAACCTTTGTGACAACTGCACCTGATCACAGTAGGTCCACTAAAAGAGCTTGTTTGATCCACTGACAGGCTCAGAGTGTTATTCTAAGTGTGTGACAGCATCATGGAAAGGATCCCTACAGAGAGAGACCTGGAAGATCCTTTTGGTTTAACCACAAACAGCCGTTATATCGCTCTCTGCACACACACCAGACTACATTCACAAAAACAGTGATTTTAGCTCACAGAACACAGGAGCTGCTGGTCTGCTGCTGTGACTTTGGTGTTTTAAAGGGTTAGAGGACAGTTCGTATACAGTAGACACTCAGTCACTCCCCCAACAACAACACACTGAATATTTTTTTTAACTCAGTAGCTGAAGCACAGACCAGGCAAAGTTAAGTAACAGCACTGACTGTTCGATTCCTGTCCAGGGGATCTGTGCTGCTTGTCTCCACACTCTCAGAGTTGTTTCTAGATTTGTGTTTTTCATTAGCCTTTGATTTTTATTTTAAATTCTTACTTAAGTGCTTATAAAAGAGTTTCTTCTTTGTAAACCTGTTGAGATCGGGACGTCAGCATGACTGGGAGTAAATAACTTTAGTTTCAGTTTACTAAAACTTCTAAACATTGGTCCACAGGTTTCATTAATAGCTTTTTATTTGTATCTTTATTTTTACACGTGGTGGTGAAGTCCTGATGTCTGACAGCATCACGACGAGGGCTGATGTGCTGATGTGTGTGTGTGTTGTAGCATTTCCACTCCAGGGTTCCTTCTTGCTGATGTGTATCAACGGTAGTTTCTGGGTTATTCTAGGCCACACACACACACACACACAGTCTCTCACACATTTAAATACAGTCACACACACTTTGATGCACTCTCTCTCTCTCTCTCTCTCTCTCTTTCTCTTTCTGTCTCTCTGTTCTTCTCCCTCGTTCTTCTACTCTCTCGACTTGCTCCAAGCTGGTTAGCTCTGCTCTCTGTGTCTCTGCGGAGGGATTACTGTGTCCTGTGTGATTATCTGTCTATTAATAGCTTCCTTTAAGGCCTTTCACATGGTCCTATAGTGGCAGAGCTGCAGGATCCTGAGGCCTCCACAACACTAGCCGACCCCGAATCCTGCAGCCGGTAATTACTGTAATGAACTACAGTGTGTACTGTACCGAGAGGAAGAGACACACACACACACACACACACACACTGTAAACAACTAAAGCAAGTGTACACGTCAAACAAACGTGTTCACTGTGCTCGCTGAAAAGGACGATATTGTCCTCTGTGAATAACAACTTGCACTCAAGTGTCTCCAAACTCTTTTTACTTTAACTTTTTACATTTTTATTTTTCTATTTAGTCACATTTTCCACATTTAGATAAAAACATGTTCAGCGTAATCTCTCTCTCAGTTCATGAGCCTTGCTAAGCTCCACTTTAAGAAGTAGTTTTCTAGATTTTTAACATCCTTTCCCGCCGGATTGATTGTTATTCGAGCTGCAGAAATAGGGCTGAGCAAACCCTGACTGATACAGAGCCAGCACTGCGCTGACCCACTAACTCTCTGGTTTTTAAGGACACATCATGGCAACACAATATGTTGGAGGGTAATTTTTCCCTCAACATCAACTACATACAATTTTTAATTATAATTCACCTCTTTCTCATTTCCTGACTTTTTCCTCTTCTTCTTCTTCTTCTTCTTCCACTGCTTATATACAGATAAAACCGACATGGGGCAATATTATCATTCATTTGGGGTCACGTTGACTCTTAAGTCCAGTATTCACTCTCCTTTTGGCTCTGGTTTGGTCTCCACCACCTGGAATACCTGGCTCTCCCGCTGCTAAATGTCCACTGACTAGTGTCTGAGTTTGTGTGTTTGCTTTGTAGTGCTGTGAAGTTAGAGCCTTGTTTTTGTGCTGCCTGCTTCTTAAGCCTGCAGTGAACTATTATTTTCATTGTCGATTAGTCTGTCAGTTATTTTCTCGTTTTATCGATTAGTTGTTTAGCGTAAATGTCCAGAAAATGGTGAAAAATGTCCATCAGTGTTGCCCAAAGCCCAACGTGGCGTCTTCAAATAACTTGTTTTGTCCACAACTCAAAGTTATTTGGTTTACAATTATGAAACTAGTTAATTTAATAACACAGTAATACAACTAATAGATGAATAGTGGCAGCTCTACTGCTGCTGCTGCTGGAAATCTAATAAGTAAGTGAACCTAAACAGTATAGCTGAGGGCCATAAAACCAGCTGAGGGGACCTCACTACCGCTCTCACATTACATATACTCATTTGATCAATTGTTAATAGAAAAGTATTGATTGCAGCAGATTTAACACTTTCTCCTGGTTTCTTCTCCAAATTCAGACGTTTCACAGAATCTCTGACGCTCTCGCTCAGGCAGCTTTAAAAGAACGAGCAGGAAAGACTTCTTGCTCAAGGACACGCAGGCTGTGCAGCCGCCTTAATATTCTGGTCAGCCGTCTTTTTAAGTATTTGGAGGACTGATTGATCATGCAGGGCAAAGAGAAACTTGTCTCATCAGTGTGCATTAGATTTAACTCGTCAACTTGACTTTTTGAGTAGAACGTGTGAGTACGATATCTTTTTATTCATACTGTTCCTATTTTATTCAATTTCTACTCTTTTATTGTGTTTACATCCTCTGTGCTTTGGTTTTGTTCTCATTCTAACCGCCTTGTCTGGTTTTATTTTGTATTGTAAAGCCCTTTGCTGCTGAGAAAGTTAGTTATTATTTATAAGAGAGTTGTTGGCTGTGTTTAATGGCTGGATAGTGTGGAAGTGAGCACTGAGCTCTTGGTTCTTCCATCCCACCGAGTATGTGGAGCGAGGATTAAAGGCTGCAGAGCCCAGGACTCCTGCCAGTCAATCAGGGTTTGGGTTTGTTTGCGACTGGCCTGGTTGGACTCGGCCTCAATGAGCTGAGCTGAGCTGAAGCAGGAGGCCAGCAGGTCGTGAGTAACTAGTGGCATTTGGATCAAAACACGTTCAGAATAATCACTTTAAATGCGCTTGATGGGATCTGCCGAGGGGTTGTTTCCCAGGACGGGAAGCTGCGCTCTTTGTTTGAATGGTCAGAGCTTCAGGAAGAGGATTTCTAGACTTTTACCATTCAGTGTGGCCAAGCTGAATTTAATCGAGACAAAAAAGACACTGACTGAATCAGGGCCCCCCTGGCCTGCAAGATCTTTAAAAGTCGATGTATTTAAGGGGAAAATATTGTTTCATCATGATAAACTCATCACCTCTTTCTGAGACTTCTTGACGTGATGATATCCAAAATTAACCTCTTCATTTTAAACATTTCTTTCTCCCACTACAAGCCTCATCTTGAGCAACAAACAAGCCTCATAAATGTTCATTTTTAATCTCAATGAGTCGACAAATGACGTGAAAGGCTGACACATGATTTATCTCTCACCGGGCTCAGAACATAACATAACCTAATGAATGGGATGCACGCTAATGAGCATTAGCTTCTCCTCGCGGCTCGTGGCCTTCTCGCTCAAACCGTTGGGGAGACAGATAAAGCCTTATAAGTAGTAAATATGCTGTCTTACATTTGAGTTTATTGTGTCCTGAAATGTAGAAATGATCCAGTGCTGTTTCTTAGAATTAGCAGATAATTTCTTTCAAATGTTTCATAGCCTCTAAATACATTAGCATAATATTTGTCTCTTAGTCCAAGAACCACAGTCATATATCACCAAAAATACAACATATTTAAATTTTGTCCTGGAAAAAAAGGACAAAATTTGACATATTAGCAGATGATTCACTCAAAATATGTGACAGTTGACGTTTTTATATTTGTGCTTATTTTACTGTTTATGCTTTGTGTTATTTATGCACCCTGTTCTCAGTGTGGGGGAAGGATAATAATAATAATAAAAAAAAAAACAACTTTCCAAATGGGTAAACAACAAATGTATTAACAGTGTGAATTAACATAAAGTATAAAAAAAAAAACGACAGGGAATACTGAGGGAAATCAGCATCTGTGCAAAGAAATTCATGATCATCTAAAGCAACCACCAAACCAAAGCACTAATAATCAATAACAATGATCAACAGATGCAGGACTGTAGATTATATATGTTATAAAAGGTGAAAAGGTCATTTTATTGTTATTTATGTGGAGTTTGTGCCTCAACATGAAGTGCAGCAGAATTCAAAATGACAAACGAGCACTTGGAAGTGTAATTTGGGAACATGCTCACACACACACACACACACACACACACACACACACACACACACACACACACACAGTGCTACTGGTGTGTGCCGCCTTCAGAGCAGCTTATCTCTTACATAATAGTGGCCCAGTCCTGCTGGGACGGGAACATCAGGTCTGGCGATCAGGGACGAGTGTTGTGCGTCTCCCTGCAGGTCTGACCTCTGAGCGACCCTCCGCCGCGTCTCTGACTGTGGCGTCAGAATAAAGTCACCTGTCGACCCGCTCTGCCCCGTACATCCATACGCTTTGTGACAGCTCAGCCTCCTCCGCTCCCGTCAGAAACACTCCCCGCAGGATAATGAGGCTGTCGCACTCGTCCTCCCTGCACAGAGAGGGTTTGCAGAAAAGATGAATAAATAAAAAGCCGTTGCACAGCAGGAGACTGACTCTTTCACCTGCAGTGTGAAGTTATAGCCTCTCTTGTTTCCAATCCACATGTAAATACTGTGAGATGTCACCCGTCATGCACTTTTGGAAGTTTTGATGTAAAGATCCTACATATGCGTTTTTTAGCTGTTATTCCTCCTGATGGTCTCCACTCAGGTCGTCCTCTGTTGATACTAAACAGTCCAACGCTGCTGCTGCTGCTGCTGGAAGGATAAAACATATCACATCCTGTGTGTCAGGAAAATAAATCGGCAGCAACATAATAGAAAATCTGAGACTACAGAGAAAAAAAATCTGTTGTTGGTTTCTGAACATGGGAGGCCTCCTCACATTTCTTCTTCAGTTGAACTTTATCATTTTTTTGTTTCTTACACTAAAGATTTAACTTTTTTAATAAATAATACTAATAATACCTTGCCAGAAAAGTATTATTTTTCTTTCTTTCTAATAGCTTGGTTTGTCTGACCAACAGTTAGAAACCATGATTATAACATTTTTGGTACAATTTCTGGTAATTGTTTAATAGATTCAGTACTATAAAGTTCATATTGAAACTCTACTTAAAATCGAGTCAAGTTTATTTATATAGCACAATAGTGACTCTAAAATAAAAGTTTTACCCATGAATGCCAGATTTTAAACTAAAAGCTTGAGTAAAAAGATGTTTTTGGTGTCACCAAAGATCCAGATTATAAATTATGACGTTATGAGATTGTGACCTCATCTGTTCTGTCTGAAGTTTCCATACTGGGATCAGGTGATGACAGCTGAGCATCCTGCTCACTGATGAACTGACATGTGGCTGAAACACACAAAAAAAACAACACGAGACCAGATTTACACAGTCAAACCAAAACAAAATGAGGATACAGTGAAAAAGTGCAGTTAGAAGAAGTACATTTAAACCAGCAGCCAATTAAATAACTATATGAATAAATGGAGGATTGTCTTACTCACCAGCTTCTTTTCTTTGTGTTTCGTCCAGACGTCCCAGCGCCGGAGCAGCCGGAGCTGTTCCTGAAGAAGCTGCAGCAGTGCTGTACTGTCTTTGACTTCATGGACACGCTGTCGGACCTCAAGATGAAGGAGTACAAGCGCTCCACGCTCAACGAGCTGGTGGACTACGTGACCGTCAGCCGGGGCTACCTGACAGAGCAGGCCTACCCCGAGGTCGTCAAAATGGTGAGGAGGGACGAAGGCGTGCAGTGAACTCACACAGGAAAAATACAGAGAGCCACATATGTTTTAACAGGTCCAGGTTTAATTGGATGTGAACCTTTTTGGCTTGTGACCTCTTAAAGTACAGCATTGTCTACCTGCATCATCACAGGTGTGGGGCTTAAAGCTCCTTAAGCCATTAACATCTCATTCAAATACATATTTTAAGGCCTAAAGAAACTAAAATGTCCTATTTTTTTTACAATTAAAGTGAAAACTGAAGATAAAAAATCAGATTTGCGTGCCAGACCTTTCTACTCTCCAATTTCTTTTCATCTTAATGACCAAATTACTCAGTTTACCCTGTAATGAACCCCAAAATAAAAGTTGGCCCACTCTCTCCAGTGGAAGTCAAAACGCAGCATAAGTTACCGACTTAAAGGTTTCAGATTGAGATTGTGCCTGCGTCCGTTTTGGCTACCATCCCGGCCACGAAGGGCATTTTCACAACTGCCGTGTCTAGTTTGGTTCAGTTGAACCCTGGAGTGTTTCCCCACTCGGTACAGTTCTTCTGGACTGGTGTGATTGTGCAAAAGCAGCTCCTTTAGCCGGCCAGGCTGTGCATTATGGGTATTATTATTATTATTATTCTTCTATTTCAGTTTCTACAACACACAAAATGATGAATCGTACCACGTCGTTGTCCATCTATCGTAAAATTGGATCAGAACAGAAGTCTGCTCCTCTTTTACTCGTTTATTTCCAGGAGTTTTCCTCGATGGATATTCAGACCAATTAGATGATCACACATTTTGGCCCACGTGTAAGAATTCCCTGATTTGGATTTGAGGGAATGACCCATGTGAGTGACTGGGAATCGACTTGAGCAAGACGTGAGCGGCGCGTTAGCTTTCTTTCATCCAATCCACACAGACTTTGTCTTCTGTAAACAGCGTCCTGCTGACTGACAGAAGAAAGTTACTGAACCAAAACAGCTTTCATGTCGTGGGAAGAAATCAACGGTGCTCGTATGAATGAACGATTTTATTCCCCCGCCCACCCAGTGAGTGTGAAACAGATTGGGGGCTTTTATCAGTCAATGGTGACACAGTTAATAAGCTCAAAGCTCACAAACGGCGTCGTATTTGTGTGATTGTAACAGCTGTAAAAATACGAAGAGGGTCTCCTGACTCGTGTGCCCCGTGTGGACTGTTTCATAATGTGAGATACTTAATGTCAAAATGCTTCAACAAGGATTACAGCGAGGGTTAAGTTCACGGTGGCCGTCAACAAAACACTAGACAGATTTAGAAACCGACACACAGCTTCATCAGTACAACTACAGTAAGAACAGATCAGAAACACACCCCTCATCATCGTGTTTACACTCGCATATCTACATTCTGTCAAGAGACGCATGAGTGAATGAATTACACCGAAGCTGGTTTCTACTCATTTTGTGCCAGTAGATAAAAGTCACACTCCCCCACGCACTCCTGCAGGAGTGTAAACACTCTAACTGTACCCAGATCCTGCGTCACGTAGTGTCCCTGAAGAAAAGCTGCAAAAGAAAAGAGGAAACTGAACACAGCAGCTTCACAGTAATGCAAGTTCAGCAGTGCACTGAAATATTTAGAAAGTATTGTAGAGTTTTTACAGAGAGAAGCTTAAAACACTGAGATCAGTGTGTGTGCATGTAAAATACTTGAATAACTACATAAACCACATAACACTAGTGTAAGAATTAATATAATACCATTAGTAGATGATTTTTTTTACAGCTGGAAAAGAAACAGCTACAGAAAACTGGTGTTCTGGTCACATGTGACGTCTAAAGCTGTGTTCAGGCCGGACAACGAGATTTTAGTGGCGTCACAATTGCGTAGGGAAGTCGATGAAACGATGCGAGTGGATGCAAATTTTCCACAGATGGAGCCGGTTATGGCGAAGATGCATTCAGGCATGTTGAAAGTCTTTCAGGCTGCTGTGACTCCGTGTTCAGAGGAAAAAAGGACTGGAGAGTGTGTGGGAACAGTAACGCCTGTACAGTGTTGTTTGCTTGTAGAGAATGAACACAGACGGCATGTAAAGCAGATACATTTGCATGCAACGGAGCACCAATGTCCTGAGAGCTACTATTTTTTATTGTTTATTGTATATGTAATAGTTTAAGACTTGTGTAAAGTTCATCTTCAGGACGGGACCACACATACGGAGCTCTAACTTCAAGCTGTCACACGTTTCCAGTGTTTTAAAGCGTCCTCTTTGTGTTTTGTTCCAGGTGTCTCACAACATATTCCGGACCCTTCCGCCCAGTGACAGTAATGAGTTTGACCCTGAGGAAGACGAGCCCACGCTCGAGGCCTCCTGGCCACACTTACAGGTAAATGTGCATTAAAAAAAGTGTGTGTGTGTGTGTGTGTTAATTCACACATTGTTTAGTTACAGAAATGTAAAAACAACAGCTTTGAGGTGGTTTTATGTGATATGTCTTTGTCCATCCACCCAGTATTTCTGTGCAGTATTACACCAAACCAGCTTATCCTGTACCTGTAAAGCTTTTTTATTTTGATGGACGTGTATTGAATCTCACCGTCACAACAAGCCTCCTCCTAAAACCTCAGTGTTTGTTGCTGAACCAATTAAACGTGACACATGTGCATTTGTAGGCCAATTTTAGACAGAGCTAAGCTAACTCAGCTAACTTTCACTCTGAAAGAAAATCCTATGTCCAGACATGTTGGATTACTGAAGAGAGTATTTCAGATTCTTCAAAATGTGGTTGTGTGAGGTACTTATTCATCGTCGGTGTATCACAGACAGGAGATGACAAACGGCACGCCCCCAGTCTAGAGAAGAAGGAAGGAATACCGTCATAGATGCTAAGCAATGCACTGCTGTGGACGTGGGCAGCAGCAAAACGTCTCTAAGCCACCTAAAAATAGGCCCAACCAAGAAAATCAGTGTTGCTTTATTAGTGTATGCTCTATTTAGAATATTTTCAGAGCTTTACGTTGCTGTCAGACATCCTTTACTGCTGTAGGACTGAGGCAGACTACCAGGCTGATATCCTTCGATGCTTTACACAGCAGAACATGCTGAATGCTGGTCTGCTGTTGCCTTGATCAGTTAGTTTGTTTGTGTTATTGTGCGAATTCGGATTCAAATGAACATGATAAAACACCAAAGTCACAGCAGCTAGACCTGCAACCTAAAATTACTGCTTTTGTGAATGGAGTCTGGTTGCTTTCAAAGAGAGCAATATGACTGTTCCCCGTCAGAACGGGCTCTCTGACAGCAACGTAAAGCAATAAACATATTATAGAATAATGATATAATGAAAATATTGGTGTGAACAAGCATTTCCTCCCACACTGTTCAAGGTATCAACGTGCAGCTCTACCGGGAATCGACCGGAATTAATTTTCTCATTCATAACATTCATAGTTTCCATAATATTCAATATTTCATTTTCGCTCGTGGTGCGTTCAGAGGCAGTAGGAAATCTCATCACTCAAATCGTGGAAACTGAAACCATGCATTAGAATTGCAAAAGGCAGCAGCGTGGGCTGTTCAGCAGGCAGCATTCACACTGCTCTCCAGAAATTGCAGTTTCTAGTTCAAACTATAAGGGTATTGTCAATTCTACCGTTTACTGTAGCTGACAAACTGATGGATCAGTGCCTCATACAAGCCCGCTTCCCCTCCAAACCTCCAGACAAGACGCCAGTACCTTTTGTGCCATTGGTCTTGTGGGTTATTTGGCTCCTGCTGGTTTGGCGGGTCTCACTTCTGGTCCAGTTTGGGTCCATGTCCATAGCCAGGCTCTCTGGTCTCTCACCTCCCAGGACTCCTTTAGAAATGAGATGCACTCAACTTGAGTCCAGTCCAGTCTCAGTGTTCAGGGGGTCAGTTTCAGTGCTCTCATTTCGACAAGCGACATGTCAGTTACTTTTTGTTGCACAGCAGGAAGTTTGGCTCTAGTTTGTGTCCAAAGTAAATCTTAATTTCTCTAATAAGTGACTGTTTTAACATTAACGTCTCTCTCTCCCTCCTTCTCTTCCTCCTCCTCCTCCTCCTACTCTGTCCAGTTGGTATACGAGTTCTTCATCCGTTTCTTGGAGAGTCAGGAATTCCAGCCCAGCATTGCCAAAAAGTACATAGACCAGAAGTTTGTCCTACAGGTGAGTTCACAATATGACTTTTTTTCCTTTCATTTGCCTCCCTGATGTCTTTTCTGTGTCTCTCTGCATCACCGTTTTGACTCAAGTCATCTTTTCCTCTGATTTTCCTTCCTTCCCTCCGTCCAGCTCTTGGAGTTGTTTGACAGCGAGGATCCTCGGGAGAGAGACTACCTGAAGACAGTCTTGCATAGAATCTACGGAAAATTCCTGGGGCTGAGGGCTTTTATACGAAAACAGATCAATAATATTTTTCTACGGTGAGTGGACGTTTTGCTCTTTAAATGAGGTTTGAAGTCTTGAAAGTTTGAAAGAAATATATTGAACATCTGAAACTATCCTCTAAAATAACCTCTAAACTTTTATTTTATTTTTTAACTTTGATATGATGATGAAAAATGAATGAATTTTTGGTTTAGTTACCTTGAAAGTGTTTAAATGTCACATTTGATAAGCTGTCAAATGTCTGAAAACATCTTTAAGTTGAGTTTCTATCTTATAGGTTGCTAATTTCTTTTCACCACACAAATGGCAGGACTTGTTGCACCAGGACACAATTTACCTCAGACAAAATGAGATCTGTATTGTTGCAGTACTTAAAAAGGCATCTGTGCTTGCACCAACACACACACTCACACACGGTAAATACACTACCGTCCTGTTGGTATTTTGGTGAGAATTTACAGGGACCAGCTGATACTCACAATCAAAAGACAAGGAAGGCAAATATTATTACTATTATTATTATCATTAGTATTATTATCTCTATCTGATACAACAGTTTAATGTCATTTACAGTTTGCGTCACCGTGTTCTCAGCTAACTGGAAACACGAGGTTGTGAAATCTGGTTTTCCTACTGGCTGACTGTAGATCAGAGTTAAACACATGTGGACTTCATGTCCTTCAGCAGCTAATTCCCTGGAGCCTCTTTCATCGCTCTGCCAACCATTTATAGTTTTCAGTCCATGTGTTCGTTCATGAATCTTTCAGTTTTGCCGTCTCACTCCTGTGTCCTGTCTTTTGTCTCCCCTCCTCCCTGTCTGCGCTGCAGTTTTGTTTATGAGACGGAGCACTTCAACGGGGTGGCTGAGTTGCTGGAGATCCTGGGGAGGTATGTGGAGGCCTCCGACCCTCAAACGCACATTTAACGTACACTCTCCTCTGTCTGCAGAGGATTTTAGCCTGAGCCACACCAACAGAGCCAAGCCGGGATCCTGACGTCTGCCTCTTTTTGAGCTGTAACCACGTCGGGATGTTTTTATCTTCCTATGTAATCAGGCAGCCTTATGCAGATAGAGATCTTTTTCAAGGGAGGACGCACAGGGTTGATAGGAAACAGTGAAAAGCTGAGCGATTTGGCTCCATCTGGGCAGGACTGTAATGGAGTAGAGATCTCAGGAGCAGAGTTTGACTTGTAGATAAGAAATAAGTTAATCCTCTAACTCAACAGTCTCTTTAATCCATTTTAATCCATTAAAAAAAAGACCTGACGTACATACGACAGTTCATCAGCTTTATGTCAGGAGTTGCATGTGTTCAGACAGAACTGAGCACAATAACAGTTTTCTGCTCATATACAAGTAAAATAGATAAAATATGGCTGAAATGTATCTTCATAATCCCATTATAGCTTCTTCTGTTCACAATAACATTCACACTCAATTCCTATTTCTTGGCGACCTGAGAAGGTTCAGAATGAAGCTTAAATGGATGCAGACGAAGACAAATAGGACAAACCAGTGACGACTCTGATCATTCATTTACTAGTTTGTGTTAGCTTTATCAGTTCATATTCACAACACACACAGGAAGTGAAATGTTTTACATATACATATATATCCAGCAGCAGCAAAGTAGGAAGTGGTGAAGCTCGTCTCGCATAGCCAGACCTCCCTCCACACTTATCATGTTGGTACAGGGGGGTGGGGGGTGCTCTCACAGTCGTCTGAGGCAGCACGAAGCTCAGGATGTAGCGGAGGAGCTGATATTGTCGAGGAGGCAAACATTAATCCTCGCAAAAGATAAGGCCACATAAAACCATTTCAGACGTGCTGAACGGCCATTTAAGGTGACTCAGGCAGAAGTTGATCGTCGAGGCCCTGGAGGTGAAACCTACCTGTGTTTCACCTCTGGAGGAGCTCACTGGACTCGTTTAACCAGAGACGCTTTAATATATTTATGTACCTCTGCAGAACGTTATGAATCAGTCCCGCAGAACTGTCATGGCCGACGTTAATCTGTTGTCTGACACGCCGCCCTGCAGCACTGACGTTGACTTGACCGATGTCGTGTTATCAAGTTCAGTGTTGTCTGAAATTCAAACAAAGCCAGAAGAGAAAAGAGAAAGTAAAACACTCTCTCTAATAGCTTTTGTCTTAGTTTTAGAAAGTTCACAGACACAATGAACATGAAAATATTCTCATGAAACATTTCACTGTAATTAAATTGATCACCAGAGGAGATGCGTCACAGTCTGAGTCAGCTCACTTGACTATGATTCATTGGCTAATGGTGTCGTAGTAATTAATCAGAGCAGCGTTTCTCAATGAAAGAGCAAAGAAATAATGAGTGGACGTCAGGTAGAGATGTGTGAAGTAAACACCAGGTGGGCACACGTCTTACCTACTGACACCAAGCCTCCGCATATTTTCTTGTTTCTGTTTTTGTAGCTGTGATGCTCGGATGTTTACCAGTTCTTTTACAGCTGTTTCGTATCAAACAGAGCATCCATATTCAGACTTTACTCTCATAACTCCACTGGTTTAAGTCGTGTTTCCCTCTTCTTTTTTTTTTGATACCTCGGGGTGTAACTGTTGCTCAGATGACTCAGAAACTTATGAATTTATGTTGGTTTTTTTAAATATTTTTGAGTCATTAGAAATTGTAATTTTTAATTTAGAAAGCCATAAAGGGGTAGTTTGGATTCTTTTAAGTGAAGTTGTATGAGGTACTTTTATGCTCTCTGACAAGCCACCAGACTCCATTGAAAAAAACAGTAATTTCACCTCACAGAACTCCACTACTGCCTTGATCCGTTTGTGTTACTGTGTGACTTTGATGTTCTTAAATGTTGAGTTCGGATCTGAATAAACATAATAAAACAACAAAATTACACCAACTAGATCCACAACTCTCTTGTTGTGTGAAGTAAAATGACGTTTTTATCAATAGAGTCTGGTGGCTTTGAAGAGAGCGATATAACGGCTTTAAGTTCCCCCGTAGGAAAGAGCTGTCTGACGGCAATGAACAGCGGAACAATATTACAAATGCAGCATACACTTAAACTAATACAGACGCTTTTTTAGGTTGGCTAAAATGTATTTTTCTGCTGCACCATCCATAGCAGTGCAGCAGGGCCTCATATAACTGTCCCTCAAACTATCCCTATAATTCATCAGCACAGTTCGTCCCGCCACTAAAAGCTGTTAAAAACACTAAAAACTTGAGCAGTGTGAAGGACTTCTGTCAGCAGCTTTAAAGGATCGGGATGTCTGAAGGTCAGATCATCACTTCCATCTCTTCGTGTCCCCTCCCGGCTCCGTCGCCGCATAAACAGTCTTCTCTTTGTCTGCCGCTCATTGATCTCCCGCTTGCTTTCAGGGGGTCTCCATGAGACTCTTTCATGTGTTCATGTTTAATTTATGTTTATATTCTCTCTCTCTCTCTCTCTCTCTCTCCCTCCCAGTATAATCAATGGTTTCGCTCTGCCACTGAAAGCGGAGCATAAACAGTTTCTGGTCAAAGTGTTGATCCCCCTCCACACTGTCAGGAGTTTGTCCCTCTTCCACGCACAGGTAATATATATATTTATGTATATGTATGTGTTTGTACCTAGTATTTCTCCTACAATGAGCCACAGTGCGACTGAAACTCCCCTCACTGATTTTCCAAGTCTTTGACACCTGTGAACTCTCTGTGGATTCGTAAAGTTATGTGTCGCTAGCGATCGTTAACAGCAGCGTAAAGCTTTAAACCTGCACGGCCTGTCAAAGCTAAACACTTTTGATTGTGCTCTTGGAAACAAGGGGACTTTGAAGATGAAAGTAAGATTGATGAAGAAAGATTTGAGTTTTACAGTCAGGTGCACGAGTTTGCATGAAGCTTTAAATGCTGTATGTAAAAGAGTGACGAGCACACAGAGCTGCGAGCGAAGCTGAAGGGCTGAAGACTCATAAGTCCTGACGTGGTGTGTGTGTGTGTGTGTGTGTGTGTGTGTGTGTGTGTGTGTGTGTGTGTGTGTGTGTGTGTGTCCTCTCTCTCTCCCTGCAGTTGGCGTATTGCATTGTACAGTTCCTAGAGAAAGACCCAACATTAACAGAACCAGTAAGTATCAACAAGCACATTTGAGAACACACTGCAGATGCTGAAAAACATGTTGCACGCATTCATTTCAGGCACATTGGACACTAACACTCCTCTCACTGCTCGTCCAAGACAATCGATAAAGTACAAATTAGCAAGAACAAGACAGAGAGAGTGTTTCGCCTCAGGTTTAGCTAACCTGCGCTGGCCCCTGGTGTCTTTTAGGATTGGTTTTAAAGTTCTTTTACCAGTTTATCAGCCTACGGTTTATGACAGGCCCATGTTTCTAATTCTATTGTTGTTTTATGATCTTTGATCCTCTGTCTTTTTAAATACTAATTATCCCTCAGCCTTTTTCTAACTTTTCACCAAAACTATGGAGTTTCCTCCCCGAGGCTGTAAGAGACGCAGGCTCTGAACATCTTTAAACAAAAACTGAAAACTTATTTATTCAGCATTACTTTTAACTGCCTCTCCTCCTTTAGTTGTATTCTTATCTTTCACATAGTCTGTTGTGCTTAGCATACATGTTTGATATTTAATTTCTTGGTTTGGTCGTGCAGTATGTGCACTTGTTTAAATGTATTCTCTCGTCTCACACCCCCCGTATAAAATGTGCTACATAAATAAGGTTATTATTGTCATTATTATTATTCTAAATCAACTTTCAGTGGCCATGTTTGCTGTATTTGACCACTGAATTGACTTCATGCAAACAACTATCATGTTCTAGTTTTCTATCAATGTCTATTCATCACTTATTGGCACGATTAAGTAGTCGATCTTTTGGCAGCCAATCAGAAACCAGGGCTGCCACATATCCCACTTTTCCCACAGCGCTGTCGTCTGTACAGCTGAGGTTCCAGGTTGATCAGAAACGATGCAGACGGCGCCTCACTCAGGCAAACGGAGGAGCTGCATGTGAGCCACCAAAGCAGTAGGAGTAGTTCTCACTTTGTGTCTCTTCTTCCTCCTCTTCCTCAGGTCATCAGAGGCTTACTGAAGTTCTGGCCAAAAACCTGCAGTCAAAAAGAGGTGAGGCTCGTCGCTCCTTTTTATACGTGTATGAATACGTGTGTTTCTGTGTGTAGTAACGTTTTCCTCCTGTGTGCCGGCTCAGGTGATGTTTCTAGGGGAGCTGGAGGAGATCCTGGACGTCATCGAACCAACACAGTTCGTCAAGATCCAGGAGCCGCTCTTCAAACAGATCTCCAGATGTGTCTCCAGCCCACATTTCCAGGTCAGTGGTCGTCCAGCGCCGCCGAGCCGCCGGGATGTAAACGACAGACTGCACTTTGGTTTTAGGGGCAGCGCGTCTCGCTCGTGAAGCTCAGCCCGGTTTGTGTTGATTGTTTGTGTGTTTGCCTCGTCTGACCCAGGTGGCAGAGCGAGCTCTGTACTACTGGAACAACGAGTACATCATGAGTCTGATCGAGGAGAACTCCAGCGTCATCCTGCCCATCATGTTCGCCAGCCTCTACAGGATCTCCAAAGAGCACTGGAACCCGTGAGTGATGTTAAAATAACTCTCCGTCGGCTTTGTGCAACAGAGAAGGTTACATTTTCTCTGATTTTCTTTTTTAGTCTTTGTATTTAAAGTACAAACTAAGCTGCCCCTTTCCCCTGTGAGGACAGTGTTTACTGTAAACAGCTGAGTGTGTGTGTGTGTGTGTGTTTGTAGGTATGCACACACAAATTACCTTACAGCCTGAATTTAACACCAGCGCCAAATACGATTTTTTTTTCCCTTGTGGTGAGTAAATCTCAGAAGGCCGTAAATGTTTGTACCAAAATAGTCATGTAACATAAAACTATGCAAACTCCACACAGAAAGGCTCCAGGTTCAAACCACAAAAACACGTTTTTGAAGGTGCACACCACTGCACCACCATGCTGCCATGTGTACGTGAAACAAAAAGACATTTCGTTAATTTGGGCTGATTTTAATTACCATTTTTTATTTTCTTTTTTTCTTAACCGTAAACAGCTGCTGTGATACTTGGTCCAAAGACACCAGACTCCTTTGACAAAAACAGTCATTTTTCTTTGCAGGAAACGAGGGCTGCTAGTCTAGTTGCTGCAACTTTGGTGTTTTAGCACGTTGTTTTGGATCTGAACCAACTCTTTAAAACACTCTTAAAGCCACACAATAACACAAACAAACTAACCAGTCGAGGCAGCAAAGCACAGCAGCTCCTGTGTTCTGTGAGCTAAAATCCCTGTTTTTGTGAATGGAGTCTGGTGTGTGTGCAGAGAGCGATATAACGTCTGTTTGTGGTTAAACCAAAAGGATCTTCCAGGTCTCTCTCTGTAGGGATCCTTTCCATGATGCTGTCACACACTTAGAATAACACTCTGAGCCTGTCAGCACTTTTAGTTGATGGACTTTGATTTAAATTACAGTCAGCTGAGGTCATTTAGACACAAAGGACAAACATTTGCTGACATCGTCACAGTAAAAGATAATAATAAGATACAGTAATAGTAAAAGATTATGGAAGCTGTCAAACTGGATGTCCTGTCATCAGTTATAAGCTGTGATGTCTCTTCCTCCTCCTCCTCCTCCTCCTCCTCCCGGCAGGGCGATCGTGGCGCTGGTGTACAACGTACTGAAGGCCTTCATGGAGATGAACAGTACCTTATTTGATGAACTCACAGCCACTTACAAGTCGGACCGCCAGCGGTAAGAAGCTGCTCACAATCATGCCATCATCATCATCATCATCATCATCACTGACTGCTGGTTTATGACCTCTGCAGGGTTACTATCATCACACTTTACAAATATCAGGATTAATATTAAGCTACAAAAGCAGCAGCAGTGGGAATACTTGTATGATTAAGATGAGATTGAAGAGAAGCCAGAGTTTTAATGTGTCTCAGTGTGCAGGGAGTTCCACCGCTGTTAAAGCAAACGGACAATTTGTCGGCCAGCGTGTCGTTGGAATAACCAGCGGGGCTCCGTCTGCTGATCTCGGTGATCGAGAGGGGGAGCGAGGCCACTGGCGGGCTTAAGAGTTAGTAATGAAATGTAATAATCGATTCGCTGACGAAGAGGAAGTGTAGAGAGGCGAGCGCAGGGATGACTACAACCGTCTCACCAGAACAGATCTGAGTGACTGAACAAATCAATTAATCGGTCAATCAATCTTTTATTTATACAGCTCCAGTTCATAACAGCGTTGTCTCCGGGCGCTTTCCATAAAGAGCAGGTCTAGACCAAACTCTTTAATTAAGAGAGAGACGATTCAGGAATTCAGAATTAAGGATTCAAGAATCCCCACATGAGCAAGCATCAGGTATTATATTAGACAGCAGTGGCAGGAAGAACTCCCCTTTAAACAGGAAGAACTCCCCTTTAAATGGAAAAACTCCCCTTTAAACAGGAAAAACTCTCCTTTAAACAGGAAAAACTCTCCTTTAAATGGAAAAACTCCCCTTTAAACAGGAAAAACTCCCCTTTAAACAGGAAAAACTCCCCTTTAAATGGAAAAACTCCCCTTTAAACAGGAAAAACTCCCCTTTAAACAGGAAGAACTCCCCTTTAAACAGGAAAAACTCCCCTTTAAACAGGAAAAACTCCCCTTTAAATGGAAAAACTCCCCTTTAAACAGGAAAAACTCCCCTTTAAACAGGAAGAACTCCCCTTTAAATGGAAAAACTCCCCTTTAAACAGGAAAAACTCTCCTTTAAACAGGAAAAACTCCCCTTTAAATGGAAAAACTCCCCTTTAAACAGGAAAAACTCTCCTTTAAACAGGAAAAACTCTCCTTTAAATGGAAAAACTCCCCTTTAAACAGGAAAAACTCTCCTTTAAACAGGAAAAACTCTCCTTTAAACAGGAAAAACTCCCCTTTAAATGGAAAAACTCCCCTTTAAACAGGAAAAACTCTCCTTTAAACAGGAAAAACTCTCCTTTAAACAGGAAAAACTCCCCTTTAAATGGAAAAACTCCCCTTTAAACAGGAAAAACTCTCCTTTAAACAGGAAAAACTCCCCTTTAAATGGAAAAACTCCCCTTTAAACAGGAAAAACTCTCCTTTAAACAGGAAAAACTCCCCTTTAAACAGGAAAAACTCCCCTTTAAACAGGAAGAACTCCCCTTTAAATGGAAAAACTCCCCTTTAAACAGGAAAAACTCCCCTTTAAACAGGAAGAACTCCCCTTTAAATGGAAAAACTCCCCTTTAAACAGGAAAAACTCTCCTTTAAACAGGAAAAACTCCCCTTTAAATGGAAAAACTCCCCTTTAAACAGGAAAAACTCTCCTTTAAACAGGAAAAACTCTCCTTTAAATGGAAAAACTCCCCTTTAAACAGGAAAAACTCCCCTTTAAACAGGAAAAACTCTCCTTTAAACAGGAAAAACTCTCCTTTAAATGGAAAAACTCCCCTTTAAACAGGAAAAACTCTCCTTTAAACAGGAAAAACTCTCCTTTAAACAGGAAAAACTCCCCTTTAAACAGGAAAAACTCTCCTTTAAACAGGAAAAACTCCCCTTTAAATGGAAAAACTCCCCTTTAAACAGGAAAAACTCTCCTTTAAACAGGAAAAACTCCCCTTTAAACAGGAAAAACTCCCCATTAACAGGAGGAAACCTGGCATTTGGAGCCCGGCCCGCCGCAGCGTCTCAGTAAAAACCCGTCCTCCATGTTTGTTTTTCGTTTCAGTGAGAAGAAGAAGGAGAAGGAGCGGGAGGAGCTCTGGAAGAAGCTGGAGGACTTGGAGCTGAAGCGGGGCCTTAGGAGCGACGGGATCATCCCGACTTAACGAAGACAGCGCCGCGCTCCCCTCTGCCCCGCCCCTCCCCCCTTCCTCTCCCCCTGTGACTCCCCCTTCCCTCCATCCTTACCCCGACTCCTTCCCCCCACCTCCCCAACCTCCTCATCAGCCATGTCTGCCCAGAGCTCTGAGAAATCCCTGATACAGGCCATCGTCTCTGGATCGACACGGAGCGCCCGCTGGTTTCTTAATTGTTTTTTTTTTTTCTTATGTTTTTTTTTTTTTTTTTTTCTCCTGTGTTTGTGCGGCTTACTTTACAGTAGATTCATCACGTCTGTTTTCATTATTTCAACAGCACTGTAAATAATTATTTTTTTTCTTTTTTTCCCTTAAACTGATATTATTGCAAACAGAAAAAACAAAACAATAATAATAAAAAAAGGAAGAAAAAATAGAAAATGAGAAAATGACTTGTGTGGGAGGGGGATTTAAACAAAAAAAACAAAAAACAAAAAACAAACTTTTGGACTGTAGGACATGACATGAACTCTTGGAAAACAAAAAACAACAAAAAAAAAGAGAAGATAGATTGATTTTAACTTTTCATCCCACTCTTCTTCTTCCTCTTCTTCTTCTTCTTCTTCAGTAAAGTCCCGTATGTAATTTTTATTTTCCTGGTTCTCCTCTTTGCTTTTCCTCTCGTTGCCTCCATCTTTCTGTTCCCTCCCTCCTCTCTAATGGTGCGTTTGTCATTTCTGTCCCCCGTGTGGGACGTCCGGGACTGATTATCGGTCTCTCCCCCCTCCCTCCCTCCCTCCCTCCCTCCCTCCCTCCCTCCCTCTCCTCTTTGGCCCCTCACCACCCGTCTACAGGTTCTCCTTCCAGTTTTAAAAGGAAAAACTGAACAAACACACATTCAAAACCAACAACAGGGACTTTCTCAGTACACACGAACACAAACATCTCCTCTCTGAGTGCGTTTACATGCTCATTAACGGAGCGAACAAGATGAGGTTTGAAATAATGAAAATTAAGAGTCCTTTAAACCACAAGGTGTCGTTGTGACTGTTTATTTTTCCTCCTTTACTTTGGTGCCATCTGGTGGTGCCATTCGATGAGAGCATAGTCAGCGACACTGGTGAAAACCTTTAAAAGAAAATATGTCACAATCATATATTATAATATAAACTACAAACCGAGGGAGCAAAATAAGTATATTGGACGTATTTAATTGGATTAATTTACCACAAATATGCCCCTGACACCCGACGTCTGCTGCTCACATCCTGGTTATTTCAGATCCTGTTCATCGTTTTTGTTTTTGGCTTTTTCTGTGACCTGTGTAGCTTCCTGGTGACTCATCTCTCTGCTCACATCCGGTCTCTCCGCTGAATCCAGAACACGCAGCATGTAAACGCTCTCCGCCGCTGCCTCTTCCTCGTCCTACACCTCCCCTTCCTCCTCCTCCTCCTCCTCCTCCACCTCCGCCTCCAAAAATGGACTACTTTTTCACTTGATTATTCCCCCTCCATCTTGTTTTTTTTTCTTTTTTTTCTTCTGATCTCTCCCTCCTTACCTCCCATACCAGGTATCCCTGGTATCAGTCTGGCACTGGTACCCTCTGGCCATAACAGGGACTTAACAATAAAAACAAACATTTAAAAAAAGAAGGAAAAAAAAAAAAAAACAGTCTGCAGAGGAGCGCCAAAAATCTTCCTCCTTGTGAAAAAGACGAGCGCCCCGCCTCACCTCACCCCCGCTCCACTCCTCCCTCCTTTCGCCCACCGGGGGGCGCCGCGTTGATTTCACAGTATTACAACAACAGTGACAAAAAAAGACAACCCTGTACATTGTTATTGAATGCAGTACACTGATAATCTTGTATCTTGTAGTAATTTAGCCTATGTTTTTTGCTTAGGAAACTGTGGAGAGGAGTATCCAGTATATAAAGAGGTATTATGGAACAAGACTTCCTGGTATTTATGATAGTGTTTCCCCCCTTTTAGTCGTTTTTTTTTCCTCCTTTCTTTTCTGTCTCTCACTCCTCCCTCTTCTCTTGGTTTTTATCTCATTTTGGATATTTTGATGAAGTTTCTTTTCACCATTGGATATATTTTTTTTAGTTGGGGAGGGAGGGACGGGGGGGTTGGTGGGAGGGTGAGGGCAGGTAGGCAGGGGGTCGGAGGTCAGAGGGGGGGGAGGGGGTGGAGAGGGAAGGCACTTGGAGCAAGACCGCTTTGCCCCGTTGGGAGTTTGACAGCGAACCTCCCCCCTCCTCCCTCGCAGAATTAATGTGTGCTTTAGAATGGCCCAGATATAATATGATTTAAAAACTGAAAAAAAAAAGATAAAAAAGGGTTGGAGAAATACAAATGTTTAATTATTTTAAAAAATAAAGAGATATTAAATTAAACCTGTTTTGTGATAAAGCCCAGATGCTGGATTGCTTTATTTACTGGGTTCGCAGAGAGAGTGTGTGTGTGTGTGTGTGTATATGTGTGTGTGTGTGTGTGTCTTTACCCACAGTTTGGGGCCCACGGTGTTTTCTGGGACCATTTTGATGTTTTTGACAAAACTATAAATGCCAAAATATTAGTTTGGTGATGGTTACGGTTAAGGGTCAGTTATAGATACGTGTTTTTTTTTAGTTACAGTACACATCGTCCTCACAAAGATTGCGAAATATATCTGTGTGCATTGTTTTCCACCTGCATTGTGAGGACAAAGTGCTGTTGCCCGGTCCTCATAACTTTAAAGGGTCGTGTGACGGTTTTAAGATTAAGGTTAGAAAAATAAGTGTAGGTTAAGGGTTACATATTCAGTTTTGATGGTTAAGATAAAGGGCAAGGAAATGTGTGAACTGATCTGTGAACAAATTAATTTCAACCCATGCTCCTATTTTTAATCCAAACTTGAGAAAAGACCATAACGTGAAGTCTTTTTTTTATAAAAACAAGTCTGGTGATATTCTGTCTTTTTCTTATAGTCGAAGAATCCCATGAAAAGTTCGTCTCTTTACACTTCCTGTCCTGTCCGTCGACTCCAAGTCCACCAGGTTCATAAATCTTTAGTCAAATATTTAGTTTAACAGCTGCTCATTGTAGTTTTTTTAAAGAAATAAAACAAACAAGAGGAAATAGAGCATTTACAGGGGACTACTTTCAGTGGTGGATGAATCCAGTTTTGGTGCTCTAGTGAGTGTTTGGTGCAGCGGGACCGTGTGTGTGTGTGTGTGTGTTCGTGTGTGTGTGTGTGTTCATGGAGATGAAGGATGATGTTTGATGTCTTAAGCTAAAAACAAAATACCACCAGATATAATTTCTCTCTCTCTCTTTGCTCGTTTGTTAAATTTGTGAGCTGTATTTGTGTCAAACAAAACAAACTGCCTTCTGGGAAAAAGAAACACTTGAAAAATGCTTAATTTATTCCTTACAGTCCTGAAACCTTCTCACATGACAGCTACACCACAGACACACAGATCAAAGTAGCTAAAATCAGTTTGGACTGCAGTACTAGTACTATTGGAGTATTTTCACTGTGTGGTATTAGTACTTTTAGATCTGAGTACTCCTCTCCTGCTTGTTTTATATTAATCTAAAGTATACAAATATTATTACTACGATGAAGGATCGGTCCGAGCTTCCCTCTCAGACCGGCTGCATGTTAAAGATCAATCAGATGTGAAATCGTGGGTTTATTTAACTAATTAAGAGACTTTTTTTTTTAGAGTTTTGTAGCAGCGTCATGCGTCCTGATCAATGAGAGAGAGGAGATCATACAGATGGACAGCAGGACCGTTTCTGACAGTGTTTTTATATTCGTCTGCATGAATCTATTTTATTTCCTGCTGTGAAACCAGCGCAGTGCAAACAGCGGGCGGCTGTTCTCCACAGGAGGAGGTGAGTGTTCAATACTGCAAACATCAGAGGTGGAAAATAACTTTTTACGCTGCTTCATACTTTTACATACTCATACTTTTCTCATACTCAAGATTTTACAGTAAAATAAAAATGAAAAAACGAGAATCTTTTCAAGTATTTCTGTAAATTAACCGATGTTTCAAACCTTTTTCTTCTTATAAATGGTTTTATCTAAATTATGTTTTTGCTCCAAAGAGGAAGAGTAGCTGAAGCTTTACCATAAAATCCAGCAAATATTAGAAACAAGTGCAGAAAGTGAAAACAGATTTGTGTATATCGGAGTTTAATTTCTATTCTCTCATGAGGAAAGAATAAAAACGACCCCCCAGATTTATCTGGTGACCCTTTGGAGGGGCCCGACCCCCAGGTTGGGAACCACTGGTACTTCTACCACTGATAACTTCTACAGCCAATACTTCTGTACTTCTACTTCAGAAGGATATAAATACAAAGCTTTTACATCCACTTGTGTTTATATATTGTGGTAGTTGCTGCAAAATCTCCTCAAAAAAGCTAAAAATATACATTTTCAAATCAAACTGCTCACCAAGAAAAGACGTGAGCTTGAAAAAGTGTTAAAACTAATTAGAGAACTAATTAAAAATGCTGGAAAACATCTGTTATTTACATTGATCCTACATTGGTCCTATATTATGTTAATTTTTAAGTTCATACTTGTATGTTGAGGTGTTTTTCTCTCTCGATGTTGCTGCTGCAGCTGTTTTCAGCCTCCGTCTGCTGCTTCGCTCTCAGCGTCGACGTCTTCGTGTTACCAGGAGCTGACGTTACTGAGGAAAGAACGACGGAGCAAAGTGGATTCAGGAGGGTTTGAGTCGGCCTGCTGATTGGCTGGAGGATCACATGATCACCAGATCCCATCATAATGACATCATAAAGGGAGCCAAATCTAAACAGTGTTTTCACACACATTTACTGAAAGATGGAGCAGGAGAAAAAGAGTTTGGTAACATTTTCATATTTAGAAACATATTTATGTTGAAAAGACATTAAAAATGACCTGAATATGAGGCCTTTAACCCTTTCATGCATGAATCATGATCCTTGTTTTTATTCATCTTTAAGCTGAAAAACAAGATTTGAACTTCTTTTTTTTTTCAACCCAAATTTTATAAAGATATTTTTACATGTCCAGTAGTTGAAATCTAGCTACTGATGCATGATGTACACTTCAGTGGACATGCGATTAATCATAATTTCCTCCCAATATAAAATCAATACTTGGAAAATTCTGCTATTGCATGACTCCTTAGATGTTACTTGATGTCACCATATGTTTCTTACCTGCCAGGGTTTCTTTTTCTAGAAGGTTTGAACAGAAAGAAATGAGAACCTTGGTGTTTCTGGCTGTCTGTCGGCCATCTTGGCTTCCCACTGGGCAGCAGTCAGTGGATGAGATGATGCAGTAGCTTCCACTGTAGTGACTGATGTGCAGCTACGCCATCAAAACTCATGCATGTACAAGAAAACGGCTTTTGAATAGCTGCACACTGGAGCAGGACCTCAGTCCTCCACCAGGGGTCAGCAAACACCTGCAGTCCAGACAGTTTGTTCATGGAGTCGGTGAGTTCAAACTAAAAACTGTAAAAAAAAAGGTGTTAAATATGAAGAATTTCTTCACCTACAGTTATACTGACAGCTTCAGATCTGCTCTTTTGAATATTATTTGTATAAATCATGAAGTCAAGCAGCCATTTAAAGAAAACAACAACTTAAAGGCAAACATCTGCAAAATCTTACTAATGCAAAATATTGAGAATAAGCTGAGTTTATTATTGATTATTCACTGCTGCTCTTTTGTTTCTCAGCCGGGCTGATGTGAGGGGTTGTTACACCTCTGATAATTCATACAAACACAGAGTTTACATGTTTATGCACGACATTTTTTACCTTCACTCCTCAGTGGCTTCGACATTGTCCTGTTCTAACACACAGACGTCGTGCTATTGATGCATCTTTGATTAGGTTACTGATTACTTTTCTTATCTGGTGATTAGTATTTGTTTGGGGAAACACTCCTAAAGTGACCTCGGTAACAAGATCTACACTGTTCACCTGATCTGGATGTAAACACCCTCAGATTAAAGGTGAATTCCAAAGCAGAAGTGGAGACAAAAATGAGAAATATGTCCGATTATGGTGTGAGCAGAACTTGTAGGACCTCACGGCAGAGTGCTGGGACTTGGTGTTTGTTGGCTCAGTGGCTGCAACACACAGGAGAGCACAGACAGCAGCGGGGACGGTAATTAGGAGCGTGTGTGTGGGGGCGTGCTGGTGGAGCTGGTAATCATTTATCTAATTAGGATCACCTGTCGAGCATGAAACCCTGACAGCTCGCAGCGAAGAAGAACTTTCTCCAAAGACTCGTCCACCTCTGGGCCCGGTGTAATTACTGGAAGGTTCTTAACGCCTCTGCGCACATTTGGCTCCGAGCTCTTTATAAAAAAAAAGGCCGTGACACACTCAGAGGCCTGTCATAATTAATTAGCCCACAGCGGCGATAATTCAGCTGATTACACCCCCACCACCACCACCAACAGCCTCCTTACTGCTCTCTATGCATTTAGCTTTTTTACTCCAGTTCACATAATCGTCACCAGGACGTCGAGGAAAAGTCTGCACGTATCTGCTGAACACGGTGACCCAGTTTTACAGAAGCCCTGAGAGGCCAATTAGAAAAACAGAATCCAGAATGATCCATTTTCTTTGTCTGATCTAAATAGTTTTCTCTCCGGTGTTTATGAAAAGAGAAGGTTTGCCAGGATAATCGCTTTTAGTTTAGTTTTTTTTTTTTTCTTCTGTGGGAAAAAACGTTTTGCAGGATCTTTTTTTTGTTTGTTTCTTCGTTCTTGAGTCATAAACACAGGACAGAATTGCTTCTCAGGGCTTCTGTACGGTTCAGACTGTGTAGATTAAGTGGACAAAGCCACTGTGACAACACCAAACCTACAGGAAGTGCAGCAGGCTTTGACGCCACTTTAAAATTTTTTTTTTACGACTGACTTAAATTGTAAAAGACGTCTGTAAATCAACAGGTAAAATTTTTGTTTTTTGAGCGTCACAACCCACAAAATGACTCGTTTCACCCCCAGAATTTGATCCATTCAGTCCCATTCCCAAGTTAGCGGAGGGCTAGCCACCTTAGCGGGAAGATCTGGGTACTTTCACGCCCCGGAAAGTCAAACCACATAGAAATAAACAGAGCCTTTTAGCCTCGAGTTTGGCTTTGTGGGCGCCGCCATCTTGGTTTTGGAACCAGAAGTGACCTTTAATCCACGAGGACCCCCGTGTCTGCTAATCTTATACCGTTTATGTTCTGTGATGAGATGGAGGAAAACTTTTACTGTCCAGGTTCAGACGATATTATGAGAGAAAGTAAGGAAACGGTTAGCTACATGAACGTAGCCACATAGGTTACGTTACCTTTGACAAACACTATGATTAAAAACTTTTGTTGCTCGCTAAAAGCTCCCTGTGGCTTCTCAGTTTGATCGATTCGATTCGTGCAGCCGTAAAAGACTCAAACTTCAAGAATTGTTGGACTTTTCTGACAACGTTTCCAAAGTAGAAAGTCACCTCCTTTATAGTTCAACGTTCTGGGAATTAGCTTTCTGTCAGAGGGAGATGAGGATGTTGTTAGCTTAGCTTAGCATAGAGAGTGGAAGCGGGGGGAAACTGCTAGCATGGCGAAAAAACACACCGACCAGACCCTCCAAAGTTCACCGATCAACATGTTGTGTCTTGTGTAGTTGATTGATCGGCTAATCATTGTACTTGTATAAACTGCTGCTAGTTTGAGTTATAACAAATCATCATATTTTATAAACCTTTTATATTTTGTGTGCACAAATGTTTTAACCACAGCTTTTTTATGCACAGACAGTGTGTGTTCGGACAGACGGACGTTGTAGTAGCAGAGTTGGCCTGTGGAGGGCGTCCTGCTCTCAGAACTGTGAGTCTGAGAGTGTGATTCAATTTAAAGGCATAAATTATGAATACTAGGGAACAATTTGGTACTTTGAGGTTATAAATTACTGATCAGGGACTCAGATGAGCTTAGTGATTTCACAAATGTGTAATTTCAGACGATAATTTGTAATTTAAGTGGATGATTTAGCAAAGATTTCAACCAACCAGACTCTATATAGTGTGTCTAGGTATAATATTTAACTTTTTTGTTTTATCTTTATCTCTTTTATTGTGAATGTACAACTCAATCCAGAGTAAATCAGATCGAGAGAATATGTATTAAACAATATAAATGACTCTATAATGATTTGATATTCTTTGAAAAATCTGTTTTATTATTTTCAGATGATGTACTCAAACCAGTGCAGTGTAATACAACAGCTCTGCAATAAATCCTCCTTTCTTGAAGGTTATAATCCTCAAATGTTGTTGAAATTGTTAATTTTCATTTTGGAAGAGGCAGCGTTCATTATACTGACAGGTGTTTCTATTATTTTCCACTTGAGGTTGTTGTTGTTGTGATCCAAAAAGGATTACAGGACAAAAAAAAATTAAAATTTCCTGACCAAATCAGCTGTGGGGAATAAATTTGGGTCTATGGGAGCCCAGTGTGGACAAAAGTACAGAACAGATATTGTAACATGTAAATTATGGCCTTTTTATTGGAAATCAATAATTTAATTTCGCTCATTAAATGCAGCTCTGGATCTGTTGATGTTGTAATGACCTAATGTTTACCTAATGCAGGTTGACTTGTAATCAATTACTATAATTATCACCACAAACAGCCATTATATCGCTCTCTTCAAAGCCACCAGACTCCATTGATAAAAGCAGTAATTTTACCACACAGAACACAGCAGTCGCTGGTCCACTGCTGCCTTGATCAGTTAGTTTGTTTGGGTTATTGTGTTTTTAAAAAGTTAGTTCACATACAACACACTACTTTTGTAACACACAATGACACAAACAAACTAACTAATAGAGGCAGCGATAGACCAGCAGCTCCTGTGTCCTGTGAGCTAAAATCCCTGTTTTAGTGAATGTAGTCTGGTGTGTGTGCTGTTTGTGGTTAAACCAAAAGGATCTTCCAGGTCTCTCTCTGTAGGGATCCTTTCCATGATGCTGTCACACACTGAGAATAACACTCTGAGCCTGTCAGTGGAAACCAGCCCGACTCTGGTTGTTATAGGGTTGAGTCATGTCTTCTTCATGCTTTTATTTTGAAACTCCTCCAGTTTCTGCGGTTCCTCCACTAAAAGAAGAAAGAAAATCCTCCTCCACTCCCCGCTGTGTCTCCTCTTTCTCTGCTTCTGCCAAATCACTGCAGAGACCTCCTCCTCCTCCTCCTCCTCCTCCTCTTCCTCTCTGATTTCCTGATTTCACTCTACATCTCTCATCTTTCCCTTTTTTTACTTTCTCCATCTGTTTCTTTCTCTTTTTTGCCCTCCCTCCCTCTCTCCCTCCCTCCCTCCCTCTCTCTCCCTCTCTCTCTCTCCTTCCCTCCCTCCCTCCCTCCCTCTCTCTCTCCCTCTCTCATCTTTTCATGCTACACTATTGATTTCTCCATCATTCCTCCCTTGTTCTTCCCCTCTTCTCTTTTCATTTCCTGCTCATTTTCTCTCCTCCACCTTCTCACCTTTCCTTCTTACCCCTTGTTTTCTTCTCTCCTTTTATTTTTTTTTGCCTCTATCCTTCAACTCCCTCCTTTGGTGGTCTCCTCCTCTGCTCCCCCTCTCTCCTCCTTTCCTCTCCCCTCTTCTCATTTTCTCCTCTTCACTCCTCCTTCTTCCTTCCTTCCTTCCTTTCTTTGTTTCCTGCTTGTCTCTCACCACCTCTTGTTTACTCCTCTTTTTTCTCCTCCATCTTCCCTCATAGTTTCCTCTTATCCTCCCTTTCTTTCCTCCTCTGCTCTCCTTTCTATGTTTCCTACTTTCCTACTCTCCTCATCTCTTTCCTCCTTTATTCTCTCTCTCCTTTTCTGCCATTCATCTCCTCCTCCTCCTTTATTTCCTCATCTCCTCTGTGGGTCTTTCCTTTCCTTTCTTTGTTTCCTTCTTGCCTCTCACTTTCCACTCTCTCCACCCGTCTCCTTGTTTCCTCTCTCCTCGTTTCCTCCTCTCCTCTCCTCTCCTCTCCTCTCCTCTCCTCTCCTCACCTTTAGCTAATAAATACATGAGTATTGATACGAGCCTCTTAATCCCACTCTGCCTCTAATCTTTCCCACTTTGTGTGACTCTCGCTGTAAAAACAGAGTTCGGTCCACATCATCATCATCATCATCATCATCATCATCATCTTCATCAGATGCGCCGCCTGCAGGGATCTTCCCATCGGTGAGCGGAGGCTGAGGTTCGATGAGGAACTCTTCTGTGATGCTAATGAGTCCTTCTGAAAGAGTCACGCTGTTTGATGAATGAGATAAAAGCTTTTAATCTTTTTCTTTTTCTTCTTTTTTTCTGCTCGACGAAGACAGAAAAGTATTAGAACGTATGAAACCTCCCACTCGGCTGCCATAAATAATGCTGCTGGAGGAGCTTGGAGCCCACACACACACGGCTGTGAATGTGCTGTTTGATGTATAGCTACAGCAGCAGTGTGTGTGTGTGTGTGTGTGTGTGTGTGTGTGTGTGTGTGTGTGTGTGTGTGTGTGTGTGTGTGTGTGTGTGTGTGTGTGTGTGTGTGTGTGTGTGTGTGTGTGTGTGTGTGTGTGTGTGTGTGTGTGTGTGTGTGTGTGTGTGTGACCCTGTGGCTTCCGTGTCAACACACACACGCATGAAACATGTCGACCTGCAGACAAACCAGCTGCACGTGTCACTTTGTGAGAAGCCTCCCGATGCTGCTGCTGCTTCCTGTTTCTTACATTCACTCATTCATGTGCATCAGCTGCAACATGAAGAACGACCGTCCACGAAAACTTCTTCACGTCTTCTTCTCTGCCATTTTCTTTTGCTGGACTATAACCACAGTCCAAAGCTGTGATAGCTTAGATAAAGAAAAGATGTTCCCAAACAAAAGCCCCTTCAGTCTGTGTGATTTTGGGCTCAGACCAAAGTCGACTCGGAGAAACTCCAGAAGAAATGATAACGGCTGCAGAAACTCCATCTTTGAGCAAATATCCACGGTGCATGTTTGTTACTGCAGACTCGACTGTGGAGCAACACAGAAAAACATTTTTCTCCTTGTAAAGTTATCGCAGCAGCAATAGTTCTGCTTTTCACCTGCAGGATTGTGAAGTAAACAGTAGAAACAGGATGTATTCACGCCACGTTGCGTCGGAGACAAAGTTAATGAAACTTTTTCAGCCGCATCAACCACATGAATGACTTTTTGTCCAAGATCACAGAAGACAAAGTGAAACTGTCTCTCCTGTTGTTCTTCCTGAGGTTTAAATGTGAGTGAGAGGAGGGATCGATCCATCAGGACAGACAGACGAGGCCATAGATCTGTGGAAATGACGAGCAAACAGACCTGAGTCACACAATCGTCTCTCCACCATGGAAACCAGGAGAGAGGAGGAAGGAGACGAGACGAGAGGCTGAATCACCTGAAGGACGACCGTCTCTCGTCATCTTCATCCTGGACTAAAGGCCAAACCTCCCTGAGCCGTGAACTGACCCTTTAATGAGGACGCAGCTCTTTAATGTTCTCCTGAAGTGACCTCCAGACACCTGAAGATGAACCACAGCACACTCTGAAACGTCTCAGCGAAGCAGATGTAACATCACAGTCACCTGCTGTCTTCTAGCCATTCACAGGTCACTTTCTATATTTTGATTCCCAGAGCTTTCAGATTTCTTCTTCTGTGGTTCCTGTTATAAAGTTGGAGCAATCTAAGCTAACTTTCTGCTTGTTTGACAGAATAAACCCATAAAAGGATGCCGAAGTATTTAAATAACACGTCGCAGAAGCCCACCGGTCACACAGACATGATTCCCTGCAAGAAAAAAGGCGAGACATTTATTTGTATGTCACCTTTCAGACTCAAAGAGCTTCACAGGGACGTAAAACACAATAAAAACAAGACACAGAAACGTTAAACTGCATGTAAAAGATAATAAAAGCACGAGGAAATAAAGAGTTAAAGTTTAAGAGAAGATGCACTAAAAGCACATGTTTAAATAGTCACAGATTAAAAGACGTTCTGTCGCTCTAATATTGTAAAGTCTCAGTAAACACTGATGTTTTAAGGCCTGACAGCTTCAGCAGAGCTCAGGTGTTCAGGAAGCTTCTTCCACAGGTGGGAACGCTGAGCAGACCTGCAGCAGGTGACCTGAGGGGCCTCACACCTTAGAAGTAAGTCCGTTATTTCAGTTTTATCTGTGTTTAGCTGCATCGTTTGATCCATTTGTTAAGAGATAAACATATTTCTTCAATAAGTTAATCAGTGTTGGCAGAATAACGTTTGTAAAATGTAATCTAACTGATTTAATTTGTGTAATTCCAGCACGTCTTGTGTTTACTGCGTCTAGATAAGAGGATGATTTAGATTTTCCTCCCACATATTTCACCAGTGTGATATTAGATCTGAGTGCACAGATGTTAGGAGACAGAAAACCACCATAACACACTCCCACGCGTTCACGGACAGAAATGTTTTAAAAAACTTTATTAACAGAAAAAAAAAAAGTCCTTTCCAGCAGCCAACATTCGTGGTGGATGTTTTTAGCGAGCTGAGTGTGAAAGTTAAACCTCGAGGAACAAATTCCACACAGACACTTTATGATAAAGTCCAGATTTCACTGGCTTCCTGCTGTTCAGGCTTCATTTTAGCAGCTCGTCTGCAGGATGGATGTAGAATCATCTCCGTTATTTGGAGGCGAAGCTCTTTTTCTTCTAATAAAGAGTATTTCTGAAGTTGACACCAGCAAACTGGGGCTCAGTTTAATTTACTTTAATTGTTTTAAATCTTGATTTCTGCATTTCTTCCTCTTGCTTTCTTTACTTTTTCCGCTTCTCTTGTGTTCACTGGTGGACGATGTGATGGAGACAAAGAAAACAATATAAAAGTCAGAAAAGTGGGACCTTAAATGTTCCCTTTGGAGCATTTAGTCATCATTTTCTCGTCCTTGTGGTTTCTGCCTCCGTGGAGTTAATTAATCCTGGTAAACGCAGCAGATGCTCTGACAGAACTCGGTTAGTTTATTAAGAGGAAACCAGGAGGCCAGAGGAGGTCTCTAAACATCCATTCTGGCTGTTTTCAGCGCAGCTCGGCTAAATATTTAACACGACTTGATGCTGCGTGCTGAGAAACAGACTGTCGGATGGTGTAAAACCCACTCCCACGGCGCTTTAAAAGCCTGAGTTCACTCTTCCTGAAATAGTCTGATTCCTCCTTTGAAGAACAACAACAACACGAAACCTCCTGACCCACAAATCCACGGGCCTGTTGGTGCACTGATGGACGGGCTCGCTCACCTCATCAATAATTGTTGCTGCTGTCTGTTCCTCTCTGGCTGTGTGATAATATTAATGATTTAATCATGTTTAATAATGAATGATGTTTATTGACGTCTGTGCTGAAGGTGCTTCATACGTTTGGCTACGATGGCTCGAGTTTGATGCGTAACAGGCCATAAGATGGAGGTTACATCCCGTGTGTCACTTCTCTGAGATCTAAAGTCATGAGTGTTTCCCTGCAAAGTACAATCTGATGAGATTGTAGCAGCATGTGAGACTTTCTGGATTTTCTCTGGATTATTCCCTCCTCTCTCATGGTGTTTCTCTTGTGCCGTAGTCTCATATCTTTGTCTCATGACATCCTTCTTGGGGTGGTGCCGCACTAATGACCGGCTCGCTGTAGTAACAAATAAGACGTGAAGCCACCCAACTCAAGTTTGTCTATTAGCGAGGTCACAATTTTGGTTTTATTGATTTACTAAACAAACATCCTGCTGTGGTGAAGAAGACTGTAAACTAGAGACTGAGAGCAGAAACTCATCGGGAAAATGTTCATGTTCATGTTTCTCATTGACTTCCATCCAATCAGACTTCTGGTGGACCCCACCTTAAGACCCCCAGGTGCTTTTATGCAGTATTGCTCCATATTAACCCACTTAAAGAAGTCACAGATTTGACAGAAAATACTGACTTAAAGATGATTTTATTGATTTAAAACCTACCTCATGCGTCTCGTGTCGCGTGGCCTCAGATATCCTCACTCTGCCGTCTTCTGATTGATTTCCTCTCGTCCCCTCGTGGTGATCAGATAATGCACAGAAGCAGAAACATCACACACTCTTCACTGACACTGTAACTCCTTTCTCACCGCTCATTTAAACAACACAGTTGACATGGAAACCGAAGCCGTGGGTGACAAGGTGGCTCATTATACATTTTAATTAAAAGCTCGTCCACAGATTTGTTTCGTTTGCAGGTTCTGTCACTTCCCAGCCAACCGAGAGTGGCTCGTTCCTTTGCTGCTGTAAATATTCATCACGTCACAGATGTATTTATTCAGCATGGAGGTCCTGTTGCTCGTCTCTGAGCTGCAGCAGTCACCTAAGACACAGGACAAGTGGCAGTAGAAACATTTCCCCTCCAGTATCATGAACTGGAAACGAGGCAGGATGGTGACTCACACCGGGGTCGGCGTGAGCATCGAGCACCCCAAAGGAAGCAAAGTAAATCTAAAATTCAGACGTTTATACTAAGCTGTCGTCTGCAGTCACTACAGATAATGTGCAGTAAAACTAAAACGGTAGAGATGATCTAGAAATGTGTGCCTGACGCTGATGCAAGAAACCAAAATTAGAGGAATTTTTCCACCTGGGAAGATTTACAGAGATTCATCAGTTCAAACTGTCACGGCCGCTCTGTGCAGGGCAACAGGGATACAGAGGATAGGACCAAATCTAGAACTATATCATTCATTTTCATCAGCGCATCAGCATTATCTCCTAGTATCTTATATCAGGCTCTTGTTTTTTTCCCCACTTCTTTTACTTTATAAGACCCAAATGCACAAACTCAAAGAGTTAATTACACAAGAGACAAGCAAGGATCAAAACCAGGAGAGCCGTACAATACAGGCAACGGTATCAAATTCAATTAAATTCAGTTCAATCGTTTTATTGTCACATGTACAGATGCAGATGTACAGTTCAAGTAGTAATTGCAGGGGTAGTGATTTGCATCTGTTGATAAGTGTGATGGCTTGTGGGTAAAAACTGTCCCTCACACTCCTGCAGCTGAGGAGTGAAGAGTGTGTGCTGGGGGACCCTGATGATGCTGCAGGCTCTCCTGTGGACCCTCTCTGTCCTGCAGAGGGGGGGTAACCTCGTCACCGCTCTCTTTGCTGTTCCTGCACCACAGCGCTCTTGATGGCGGCTCCACCAGAGTCCACCGGGATCATCAGGGGGTGACGCAGCCCCGGTAAAAGGAGCAGGTACAGATTTGTAGATGAAAGCAAAGTGGTAGTGATGAGGGAATGAGATGCAGGTGAGGAGGTGGGCCGGGATAGATGGGTGGGGCAGGTGGAGGGGGGGACGAAAGGTCTGGAGAATGGGAGGAAAGTGGAGATACTGTGGCCTGGAGCAGTTTGTTGATGGTTGCAACATAGAAAAAGTCAAAACTACAAAATTAATAAGCTTCATTTTTTGGGACCATGAATATACAATTGATTTTACACAAATCTGGTCAGTTTTTATCGATAAACATTGTTATTATTCATAGAAATGGCTCTAAGATTTTACTGTATTTGACCTGCTGAGGACACGAAGGCTCATAGTTTCATTTCAGTTCACTTGATTTGGACCATTAATGATTCTTGACTTCTGATTAAAATGTTAAAATTGTAAATACATGCTGCATCGTTATGGAGCCTTGAGAGCAGAGAGAGTTTTCTATTTAAAGTCAGAAAGTTCCAGTGAACAGTTAAAGATGGACTGCAGAGTTTTATTAAATCACACATCAAGACTCAAAGTGGGCGTTATCCATTTATTAGATGGAGCCTTTCAATATTATTATTATTATTATTATTATTTTCTCCTCTGCTCAGCTCACCAAACTGACACCAGCTGTATATTCAGGGATTTATTCAAAGAGACCAAACAGTATAGAAACAAAAAAGCAGTTAACAGTGAAGAACAAGCCTGCGTGCCTCGTGCATAAAGCCGTCAGACACGGCTCTGACTTTGTGTCAGGCTTGTATCTGCTGCTCCTGAGGCCCTGAAATGACTGGATCCTGTGTGTATGTGTGCACGCAGCTACTACTGTCCATCCAAGATAAGGAGGGGAGTGATTAACTAATAGCTAGAAAATCACTGCTCCAAAATAAACCCATTCAAGCTGTAACATTCAGACGGAGGAGAAAGGATTCAGAAAAGAGACGCAAACCTCAGAAAGAGCATCACGCTCGTAATTAGCAAAATAACAGCGAGACAAAGTAATCACAGGCAGGTTACCTCAGGCGCCTTCCTCCAAAAGCCTCCACGTTTACCATTCAGAGACTAGTCTGCAATTAAAGTGCAGCGGAAGAGGCTTTGCTAAATGTCACAGCGAGCTGTTCGTGCTCCCTTCAGGTGACACCAGTTTCAGACTGTCCCTCAGAGACACACAGAGATTACAGTCCAAACAGAGAACTGCTCATGTAGGCTTCTTCACAGAGCCTACATGAGCATAAACACTTCCTCTGGTGTGTCTTTGTCTCCCTGTAATCACTGCTAGTTGGCAGTACTAGTTTGCATTACTGCAATGAAACAACAAGCAAACACCATGTTCCTTTTAGTGTGATCAAACTTAAACATCTCTGAATTTACATCCATAAATACGACAATATGATGCCTCAGAACTTGCCTGAGAATCATCACATTTTAAAGTTTTCTCCCGTATCAAAGTCGTCCAGTGACAGTTGTCTGAACATGCATGGCTGCAATACAAACAGGAACTGCTAGTAGTTTATTCTGTGTACTTTTAATGACATTAATCAAACAAACGGACCCTAAATGGGGCTCAAATGAGTCTAAATGAGTGAAAAGTTACTGACAAATGTGCTCCGGACTGGATTGAAATCATTCATCAAGCTAAACTCACCTCCACACAGAATAAACCCGTCCTTTGGTAACTTTAACTACTTTAACTGTAACTATTCGGGCGCTTGCACATGCATGTTGGACACAGAATGTTGGTGGGGGTCAATGGCAGCTAGTTTTCACACTTACAAGTTAATCTAATGCATCTAATGAGCGTATCGGAATTCTTTTTATTGACCAGTGCAGCAGTCACGGCCCGCCGCTGGTCGCCTGACGCAGCAGATCCGACTGAGACGTGTCTGAAAGGGGACAAAACCCATTTACCATAAAGCCCCCACGGCTCTGCGGCCCCCAGCCTCCCCCCAGCCTTTACCAGCAGACATTAAACACTGACTTTGCCACCAAATCACTCTTTTTTTCCTCCCAGTTCGACCTTTGATGGAGCTCCAGGAGTGTTGGCAGGATGACCAAAGTCTGGCCCGGGGGGTTGGGGGGCTGTCAGAGCTTTGATATTCAACCCTCTTCCCTTTTTTTTTTTTATTTTTAGGGCCACTGAGAGACAGGCAGCACTGGACTAATTAATTCTGAGATCAATAAGGATGGATGCTGCTATGTCTCCCTCCAGATGTGGAGGCGGTGCATTGATCGGCGCTGGGGGGTTCGATACCTCCATCCCCAGGCTCTTCCCACTTTCCTTCTCCGGTGTCGTCCCGCCGCTGCCTTTGATCTCCACAGTGTGACATTTACTCGTTTCTACTCAGTGAGCTGCAGTGCTTGAAATAACTAACGCTCACATTTAGAGCCTCATAAACACAAAGTCTCTGTTGCTTCTTCCTCCTGCGACAGTTGTTTTTTGTTTTCTTTCAGTGTCCCTTTGGAGCCGTTGCACCCAGAAATTCATTTGTCAGGCTCCAGAGCTGGTGGCCACGAGCGCCTGCTCCACACGAACAATGCCGGCCCGCCTGCCGAATGCTGATTGGGCATAATTGGAGGTTAGTGATGCAGCGTAATTAGAGTGATTACAGTCATCAAATCCCCGTGGAGCCTCTGGTCGCTGTCCAACGGGACACGTGCAGCAGCAGCACTTTGTTCTACTGATGATGAACAAACCATAAATTGTCCAGAGTGCCTTTAAACAAAAGCACAAGATTAAATGGCTGAATCATTCAAATTAAAAAAGTACCAGTCATCTTACTGGTGGTATTTATTTGACTTTTGGGCACATTTTGGCTTTTAAAAAAGGCAACACGGCCTCCTGTGTGATGAACCTGGACCACAAGACATTTCACCCAAGCAGTGATGCTCATTTTCGGGTTGTGTTGAGCGAAAAACTTTCTCTCCAACCTGGAAGATCTTTTTGGTTTAACCTCAAACGGACGTTATATCGCTCTCTGCACACACACCAGACTCCACGGGGAGAGAGAGGAGGGGAAGAATAGATGGATGTGAGAGATGAACTTTGAGTAACAGGAAGGGAAAAAGAGGAGGAAGGAAGTGAGAGTAACGAATAATGATGAGGAGAGGAAGAGAAGATAAAACGATGAAGGATGAAGATGAGCAGAGAATAGGAGAGGGGTGACGAAGAGGGCAAAACATGAGCAGGAGAAGAGAGGAAGAGGAGGAAAAGATGAGGAGATGAGAGAAGAGGAGGAGACAAAACAGGAAGAGAAGACAGAAGAGGAAGAGGAGAAGCAGCACGGTGGGCCTCCGTACGCTCTGAGGAGCACCTGAACGCAGCACGAACACCTGAAGCAGAACCATGTGACCTCCGCCATGTTTACTGTGGTAATTCTCTGTGACGGCACCGAATCGGCTCCACCTGCTGGTCAGAGACACACACACACACACACACACACACACACACACACACACACACACACACACACACACACACACACACTTTCAGCAGGTCCCTCTGTGGGACGCTGATGAGGTGAAGCAGCCGTCTGAGGTGGTGCTGAAGGATGGAGGAGCTCCGATCCTGCCGGGCCACGTTCAGGGTTCAGGGAGCACCGGGGGCCTTTTATACCGAGCTGTTAAAGGTGGTGGCTGTCAGAGGCCTCTTGGACCCTGATCTGGACTCTCTTCAGGGCTGAGATAGAGACGCTGTGCTGTGTTTGAGCCTCTCTCTCTCTCTCTGTTTCATGGCTGGAGTCCAGCTGGAGTTGTTATATATCCCATGCTGCCCCCCCCTGGAGGATCTGTTTGTAGTTTTCTCTTATGTTTCTGACCACAGGTGGAGCGTCCTGACAGGTGTGGGACCCCAGTGGATCCAGATCCCTGTGCAGAGGTGCACACACACACACACACACACACACACACACACACACACACACACACACACACACACACTAACTTAACCTAAAACAACCTGAACCAAATCGTACCTGTAACTCTAAAACCCTCTAATCTCCCTCAAAGCCGTTTCCTAAAATCGTTCCACTTTCCAATAAATGTCTTAACTGTTCAAACACGTCTCGACTCGCTTCATAAAAATGTTCACGGCATCACGGTGTCTACATCTTCCTCTTCCTCTTCTTCTTCTCTTCTCTAAAGTCTGTTTTTACTTTTAGGAGTTTAAAACGATCTCGGCTCTCAGTTACTTGATGTTAATTATCACTTCCAGTTCCTTCTAGTAGGGAGATGAACTCATTCTTCCTTTTCAAAGCGACATGCAGCTTTACAGCTTACAGTGTTTCTACATTTATGGTCTGGAAAATTAATATCACATTTGTTCTGATGAACTGGACACATTATTATTTATTATTATTATTATTATTATTATTTCTATTATTACTATTTATTTGCTATATATTAAGATTCGGAACTGAGTTGAACTGAGTTTCAGTTGTTTTAATTGAATTATTTTAAAGACAGATGAAAGTTTGGTCTATTGTCTTTATCGTGTAAAAACTGAGCAACTCTTCTTTTTTAAATTAATATCAGACATTATTATTATTATGATTAGGTTTTTCTAGCGAAGACTCAAGAGATCTGTGATGTTTTACGATATCAAAAGCCTCCTTCATGTTCTGTTTTTAAGTATTGTGACGTTGCAGCTTCAGTTTTCTGACTGACTGATGTTTTCTTCCAGCTGTCGCTCTGCTGCCGTGTGGGGGAGGCGGAGGGGAGGCGGAGGGGAGGAGTGATCTGCTCTCTCTCATGTGTTTGACGCTCTGTTACACTGATCTGTCTGTCTCTACTGTCAGACTCTTTGTATTTACTGTCTGTGTGAAGCTCAAAGTCTGTCAGTCCCCTCTCACTTACTTCACCCTGTTCGTCCTCTCACATTCTTCTAATCAGTGTTCAGGCGTCTGAATTACCTCTGTGATTAAATGCTGCAACACAGTGATTCAGGATCTATCCAGTTAATGAACACGTCCCGTCTTCTGTTGCCCGACATAAATTGATGCATTTTACATTAAGGCAAGATTAAAGGAGGACGTTTCATCTGGTCTCTGCTTGTGAAAAATGCTTTCTATGACCAAACAAGCAAAGAAAAGACTGACGAATACAGATTAAACCTCAAAAACAAGCACAAATCTAAAGAAAAAGAAACAAATTTCATGGTCAAACAGTCAAAATCATAAGCGAAGATGCTGTTTGGATCTTTGTTAGAGGTCAAAAAATACATATTTGATATATTTGATATTGCAAATGTAGTTTGAAGAAATACATATAGAGCTTAAACAGTTTCATTTAGCCATTTCAAGTCTTAAAAGTGTGCAATCTGCTTATTTTCAGCCAACGTCTCGCTCTTCAAAGCTGCATGAATCATTTTTTTGACCACTAGAGAGCAGAAATTCTCCACATCAAGCCGACAGACACTCGGCCCTGACAAGTTGGTCACTTTTTAAGTCTAAAGTTTTAGCTAACAGTTGCTTATTTACACATCCAGCAGACACAGAGCAACATGATCATCCTGTTGGAAGTGTCTTTGTCCACCTGATTAATATGAGTCCTACAGTCTGTTTAGCTCTGCTTGCTCTCCACTATATTCTCAAAAAAAGCTGCTGAATGTTTCACCTTCTCCAAAAGTAAATGGTAACAAAACCCCAAATTAATTACAGAGAAACTAATTTGTACCTCTTCACACAAACTAAGTCACACAATTAAACAGACTAACTAACTGATCAAGACAGCGGTAGAAGCTCCAGCTGTTCTGTGAAGTCTGAAAATTACTGATTTTATTAATGGAGTCTGGTGTGTTTGAAGAGAGCGAACAGCAGTTTCTGGTTAAACAAAAAGGATCTTACAGATTTATCCTTTCCATGATGTTGTCTTCCAGTTATTATGCGTAAAAATAGAGCTGAGAAACCCTTTAAAACATCCAAATAAACCTCTGCAGTCACTTCTGCAGTTTTCTGTAGTTTTGATCCAAAAAAGGAAACCAAAACAAAATATGATTGAGAAATTTGGGAAATGGACTTTTATGTATTTATCTTTCTTGCAAAGGTGTTCATAGCAGTTCATTCTGCAGCTAGTTAGAGACTTGCTTAGATAAACCTTATTGGTAAAGTTCAGTGCTTTTTATTTAACCAAACCAGACTCCTTTGACAAAAACAGTAATTTTACCTTTTTTTACAGATCACGACTGTTTCTTCTCGTCAAGTTTGTTAACTTTAGTTCATGTGCTTTTCTCTTCTTTCATGTTTTATTGTGGCGTCCTACCCTTGTGTGTTTCCTGCTCCTGTGATTGTCTGCCCCCCTCCCTGATTGTTTCCACCTGTGCCAACCCGACTCCCAGGTGTATCATTTGTCTGCATTTTCCCGTCTTGCAGCCTTGTGTTGAACCTCCCAGCATCTTTAGTCAGTGTTTCTTGTGGTGAGTGTTTTTAAGTCCAGTCTTTTAGACTCTATTTGTGTTTTTTAATTAAAAAAACACTTAAGCTGCACCTTTTACAACCTGGTTTGTTTCATGTTGAGCTTTTGAGTCCATCATCCTGTGAGTGCTTCTGGTCCCACAGTAACACAAAAGTTTCTTGTCTAGTTTCTGTGATTTTGCTGTTTTAACACATTTAGTATGGATCCGAACTAATAACACTAACACAAACTAACCAACCAGGCAGTAGTGGAGCAGTAACTCCTGCGTCCTGCGAGGTAAAATTACTGTTTTTGTCAGTGGAGTCTGGTGGCTTTGAGGCGAGCGATTTAACGGCTGTTTTCTGGTGGAACAAAGGAAACAAACACTTTTTTTGTGGATGTAATTTGATCGAGTACAGTCGCCCCAAAAAGGATTTTATTGCAGCCTGTTTCACGGCTGCAGGCTGAGATGATCTACTGGATCAATTCCTAAACTATCATTAACATATCAACACATGTGCGAAGAAGACCCAGGTTTCAAAGTACTGGAGTTTTTAGAGCGTTCAAACCAGTTATACAATCTCCAAACTCTTCACAGACACCCGTCATGTCTAAAAGTTGAGTGTTTGATGCTCAGAAGACAAATTTTAGTTTGAGCATCATCATTTCGTCGCTCTTAAAAACTCCTGCAGTAATCTGGATTCCTCCAACAGCAGTTTAGTCATCAATGAGCCTCCATATAGTGAGAGAGACGTTCACTACATGTAAGAGAGGGAGAGGCCTGTCAGCAGATCTGAGCCCGTTACAGCAGCCGTCCAACCTGCGCTGTCACATGCGTCTGATATCCCATGATGCAAGTGGGCCAATTAAAGGCGTCCCACCGGAGCTTTTGGACACACACACACACACACACACACACACACACTCCATAACGCTGTAATGTCTTCTCTCAGGTGATTTCTTACCGACTTGACAGCGTCGGCGGGAGCCAGCGAGCGTTAACAGGTGCAGACACGAGATCAGAGATTT